>NW_006239106.1:504523-571454 GCF_000226075.1 Solanum tuberosum
TGCTGCCCCATTACTACTTCATGAAGCCATGGAAGATTGTATGGTAGATGATTTCTATATCAAAAAAGGATCACAAGTTATTGTCAATGCATACACTATTCATAGGGATCCTAATTTTTGGACCGACGCTGATAAGTTTTTGCCAGAGAGATTTCTTGAAAGTAACGTAGATGTTCGTGGACGTGATTATCAACTTTTACCATTTGGTTCTGGCAGAAGAAGTTGCCCCGGGATGCAATTGGCATTAATTATTGTTCGTCTTGTTGTAGCACAATTGGTTCATTGCTTTGATTGGGAACTCCCAAATGAGATGCAGCCTAAGGATTTGGATATGACTGAGCAATTTGGTATAGTTACAGGCAGGGCAAATCATTTAATGGCTGTTCCAACTTATAGGCTACAACACAGCTGATTTTGGGAAATTGATTTTTATACATCTAGTTATAATAATTTATATGATCTTGTATAATAAAGTTTGTTTAGTGATTTTGATTGATTACTTCTTTGTATGCAATAAATATGTTATTGTTTTTGTTATTACTTCTGATAAATGATATATTGCAAACTTTTGCTTCTAATCCATATTATTATATTATATGCCTTTATTTTGGGATATCCCTGCGAAATTAAAGATACTTGATAGTTAATAGCCTTAGCGCAATTCATGAGATTAACTACTAAATTACAGTTTATTTTTAGAAATAACTATTTTTCTTAATTTAATTATTATATTTTCACATTTAATGATTAATTATTTTTCATCTTCTTTTTTTTAAAAAAAAATAAATACGTTTTAAAAATTTAAGATTTATTTCTTTGAAATAATGTTTAAATACTTTTGATACTATTGATTTTAAGTATTACTAGTAAAAATGACCCGTGTCAACACGGACCCAACATTATATTTATATACCAAATATTAGGATAAAATTATGCATAATTTATTTTTATAAATTCTATATACTATTGATATTCTAATTAACACATCTCAATTATATAAAATTATAATATAGTAGAGGAGGATGTTTTTCAATCACAATAAATTATTTTTGAAGCGTAAGGAGTCTATCGACTTTTTGATTATTTTATTATTATTTTTATTATATAATATTTGTAATTAACATATCATAAATCATATAAGACCATTTATTAAATTTTTAATATTCGTAACTTTTTTAATGTAGTATAACACTTCAGAAAATATTATTTAATATATACATTTTCAATCTGAATTAATAATACTTCATTTTAAAAAAATAAATTATTTAGAACCAATTCCAAACTCATCAATGGACATGGCATAAATAAAATGGCTAAAGTGTTTTATTAAAAAAATAAGGGTTAACCCATCGGTGGCCCCCTAAACTTAGCACCAACTTTCACTTAGGCACCTCAAGTGGACGATGTTCATTTTAGACACCTCATGTAGAGTCTCGCTGTGTCATTTTGACACTTTTTATATTTTCAAAACCGCATTTTAAGTGCATACATCCAGACGCCTCTTATGTGGAAAAATAAACGAATTGGTATGTGACAGGTGAAAAAATTTTATTTTATTTTTAAAAAATCTCAATTTTACTTTCTTCCAGATCCCAAACCCCATGCCCCCACCTCTTTTCTTGTTCTTCTTGCCCTCCTTCCCCTTCATCTGTTCTTCTCCATCAAAAAGGCAAGAACATATGTTAGTTTACAAAGTAAAATACGTTTTGGAGAATAAGGGAAATCATACCAAATCGAAAAGTTTTTATATGACATTTAAAAGAAGATGATTTCTTGTGCTACTACGATTGGGATTTACAATGAAGGATATGTAAAATAAATTTCTTTTTTTTCTATTGGAGGTTGTTCTTTATTTCTTTTTATTCCTTGAAATCAATTTAATTTTCAATGGAGAAGGTAAGAATGTAAATTAGTTTTTCCATTTGAAAGAAGTTGATTTCTTTTTTTGTTTCCTTGAAATCGATTTTGTTTTTGAATATGAATAAGATGCAAATTCGATTTTCAAAGAAGATGGAAGAATCAAAAGAGTTTAAAAAAAGTTAGTGTGGTGATGGAGGATGGTAGAAGGTGGGGAAGATGGAAGGGAGAAAGCAAGGAAGAAGAAGGAGAAGAAAATATTTACAAAAAAAATCAGAATATTTACAAAAAAAAGTCTTTGACACGCTCAAAATTCGTGTAGCACACGTATTGTGCTTAGTCAGCAAAAAATGTCAAAATGACACAGCGAGATCCTACATAAGGTGTCTAAAATGAACATCGCCCACTTGAGGTACCTAAGTAAAAGTTGGTGCCAAATTTAGAGAGCCACCGATGGGTTAGCCCAAAAAATAAATAAGGCAAAAGTTGAGGGAACAAATCGCTGTGTAGTTCAATGGGTCCCAATCACCATTAATGACCACAGCTTCACAAGTGTAGTTCAATGGGTCCCAATCACAATTAATGATATTTCAGTGGATGGCATTAATTGTAATTTAGCAGAAAATGATGGTAGATCTGTTGATGTGGTCTAAAGAATAAAGCAGAAAACACAATTCCTTTGAAATAAATTGATCTAGGAAAATACTACTATACCCTTAAACTTTCATCTAATGTCACCGACATGTTGAAACTCTCTCTTTCTAATATATAGAAATTTATATTGGAGTACCTATGATGAATGTCACCATATAATAGTACTCTTTTTATTAAAAGAAATTAAATAAGTATTTTTTAAAAATGAATCAACAATATAATTTTTTTTTCCACATTCGTGGATAGTAATTAATCTCATTAATCAAATAATGATTGGTGAATCTATGAATAGTCATTGTAAGCTAAAATCGAAATTTTACTTGGATATCCAAAATTTTTGGTTAAAGGGTTTGTTTAATGAAATTGGTGGACCAATGAATTGAGATATAGTTTGGTGTTGATTTTTATTCACCTATTTTTAAGAGTGGATGTTATATCCCTTAATATAATCATAACAAAAATATTTATATTTTCTTAAGAACGTGTGAAAGAGAATTTGGCCCAAAAAATGAATAGTCCCAGTCTTTCAGCTATAGCTAACCTCATAGGATCCGCTTAGTAGGCGGTATTAGATAGAATAATCCATGGATTAAAATTTAATCCATCTAATACATTGTTTGGTTACTTCATTTAATTTAATCCATGGATTGCTTATCCACCATATGTGGTCTTATCTTATCTCTAGAATATGGAGGGATAATGGATAAAACCCCTAAATGACTAAACTAACCCCTTATTCCTTTTTTTAAATTTCTTTTGTAATTTAATTTTCTTTTTATTTATATTGAAATGGTTATAAATGTTCTTTTTAATTCTCCAAATTCGTTTAGTGTAATTTAATGATTTCACTAATATTTTTTTCTCCATTTTTTCTTGATTTTTTATTTTTATTTCAAGATAGTTTGTCGATTACCCACTTGAACTTATTTGTTTTTTTTTTTTTTTAAAAAAAAAAGCTTTAGGTTTTGAACAATTTAAGTAGTCTTAAATCTATGTTAAGTTTAAGATATATACTTCACCAACAAAAAATTAGAAATACGTTGTGCCATCAGCGATCTTCTTAGTGGTACATCACACCTTAAAATTAATAACAATTTTATGTATATATGTATTTGGATTAACTAATTAAATGGAATAGAAAATTCTTTAAAAAAAATTGTCCGGTCCGGTGGTTATACTTTGACCCAATTACATGAAATAAACACTCATAATAACACAAGGGTATAATAGGAAATAAATTTTTTGTAGAGTTTTAAATCAAACACAAAATTAAGTGAAAAGTAATGAACCAAACACTTGACAAAAAATAATCTCTGCACTGCTAATCCCTGCATTACTAATCTCTGCGTTACTAATCATTGCATTACTAATCCCTACATTATCGATGTTTGTACCAAACGACCCCATAGAGCATTAAAAAGGGGAAAGTATACAAAAGGGTCACTCGGCTTTTCGCTTTACACAAAAATTAACACAATTTTCAAAATTATTAAAATTGATCAAATACTTTTCTTCTTCCTTTCAATTTCATTATTGATGATGTTCTGCTTTATTTTTTTCCCTTTCAATTTCGTCATTATTGGATGTTTCTGCTTTTTCTCTTATTCGTCATTCTGCTTCGTCTTCTTCATTATTATTTTTTGAAAAAAATCAACTATCAAAATCGTGAATCATTTCAAGTAAATTATATATCAAAAGACTCGAAATATCGAGAGGATTTCATATCTAAATTTTGAGACTATTTAAAGGTAATTTTGAGTTGATCGAGATCAAATTTGTCAGTGTATATTTCATGTATAGTTAAGTTATATTCAACTTTTTGAGTATATCATAACATATAGTCAGTGTATTGATCATATAGGTAAGTTGTATCGTATAATGAGTGTATGCATTCTATGATTTTTGACAATCTATATTGTATAATCAATATATATTTTTTGTGACTTCTGATTATATTTTCATGTAAATAAAAAACATTTATTGTAAACTAATTACTTATTGAATTTATTTAAAACTAACCCCATTAAAAATATATCACATTTGACAGAAATATGAGTAGTGTGTCTTTTGGTATGATGCATCAATTCATAAATGAATTGATCATTTTGAATTGTTTGTGGTGGTGGAAATCAACTATTCATAAAAGATAAAATTGCTCAGATCTCATTAAAAGGTTAGAATGATTATATAAATATATTACTATTTTTTTTTTATATTAGAAGAGGGAATAGAGAGGACCTTAAGGTAAAGTTTGGGAATAGAGAGGAACTTAAGGTCAAGTTTCTCAATTTACAAAAAGAGGAACTAAGTTTCATAAGCAATAAAGTGTATTAGTAATGCTTGCATTAGTAATGCATGTATTAGTTATACTTGTATTAGTTATGCATAGATTATTTCTTACATTGTTTGATTTGATGTATTAAAAATAGTCTGCATTGTATAAAAAAAAATTATTTACAAAAGTATTCTTCACAATTATGGTGGAAAAGATGTAAAAGTACTTTTGAGGGGTAATTGGGTCTTTAACCATATTAATGCATGTATTAAATCTTTTGCATTACTAATACCTAGAAATTCATGGTATTAGTAATACACTCCTCAATATACAATAGAGTGTACAACTAATGCAAACATTAGTTATACAAAGCATGAAAAAATGCACCAAACTAGGGACTACTAATACATATAATTAATGCATGCATTGTTTTTTCTAGAGAAAATACATAAAAAAACCCCTGATCTTATCCGCATAACTTACTTTAGCACGATTACTTTACGAGTAATTATTTACCCCCTTAACTCATTTCAAGTGAATTTAATATCCCCTTCAGAAGTCTAGAACCACAATTGTAAAGGTAGGTGTGCTACAAACACCTCCACGTGTCAAAAAAATTATTTTCACATTTTTTTAAAGTAAAAAACCACCCACCCCAACCTTAATCGTCCCTCACATTCCACCACCGTAGATTTCACAGAGCACCACCATTCACCAACTACTCCTCGCTTTGTTCCTCGATTACCGCCGCCAACAAATTCACAACATTTTCACCACTACCTACACCATTATCACAACCATCAACTCCACAATACCCATCACCGATAACAATATCACCAGCCACCGTCATCTCTACAATACTCACCACCAACAGTTGTATCGCCTCCATCACCGTTAATTTCATATTTCTTAACATCACCACCATTGAAATCAACTCCAAAATACCACGCCATCGCTGTCAATTTCAAAATAGATCAATACCCATCACAAGCATCAATGATGTCAACATAATTTGGCCACAATAAACGTCTGAAAACAAATTTATAAAAAAAATTGAAGAATAGTGAGAGAAGAATGAAATGGTAGTGAGAATGAAAACGTGTGCAGGTAATTAGATCCGCCACAAACACCACATCGAAATGAATATGGATGGTTTTACCCAATACCTATCATCAACTCCACAATACCCACCACAAACACCATCGGTACGAAAAAATTTATTTCCTCATGAACTGAACACCCGCCTCAGAGTGTTAAGGTATTGTACTTCCTCTCTCTTTAACCACACAATAGATACCTCCGACCAGCTTTTTGTCCTTTCCAAGGAAATTAAAATGCTTTTTTTTTCATTTTTTATTCTAGTGGAATCGAAGAGGTGGAGGTGGGGATGGAGGAAGAGGAATGGAGAAATGGTTGATTTCATGGTGGCTTTGTGAACAACATGAAGGTGGAGAAAGAGAAAAATGAAAAAATTAATGAAATTGAAATTTGGTCAGCTTTTTAATTACTTTTCCCCTTTTCACGCGAGTTTGGGAGAGTGATCACACTTTCCTTGTCATATCATCAATTAAGGAGGTATTAAATTCAATTGAAACGAGTTAATGAGGGTAAATAATTACCCGTAAAGTTACAGTGCTAAAGTAAGTTATGCAGACAAGTTCAGGGCTTTTTTTTTTTTTTTTGTATTCTCTTTTTTCTAATACACTCTACCAAACGATCCATAGAGACTACTAACTACTGAGAGCACACTTCATGGGCCTATCACTATGCTGGGCCCACCTACTTTTATGCACTCCTCTTTCATTATATTTTAATATTTTTCTTTTTAAATAATACGAAAAGATAAATTTAAAATATTACAAATTTGGTTAACTCTTGAAATTTCACGCGAACTGTATAATTGGAACGAAGGGAATAACATATATTATTTGAAAAATTACATTAAGAATACCATAAACCACAATAAATAACAACTTACAATATTTGAAAAATATATTAACTCTAAAAATTTCATATGTGCCACATAAATTAGGACAAATGAAGTAACATATATTATTTGAAAGTACATTAAGAATACTATTAATCACTACTTAAAATATTTAAAAATAGATCGATAACATATATTATTTAAAAATAATGTAAAATATATTATAAATTATAGTAATAATTAACAATTTAACAGATATTGTGCCATGTGCTTGCCTATTAGAAGTGAGAATGTTTAGGAGCTTAGGGCCAATCAATTGATGGCTGTTCCAACTTATAGGCTACAACACAACTGATTTTGGGAAATTGATTTTGATATATATCTAATTATAATATAATATGACGTTTGACCTTTTATAATAATGTAATTTTTTTTTTTAGTTATTTTGATTAAGTTCTTCTTTGTATGCACTTGTAATAGTACGGGAAAGGTCACTATAATAAATATTTCATTGCTTTTGTTACTTCTAATAAATAAATATATACAATATTTTGCTTCTAATCCATGTTTTACTATATGTCTTCAAATATTTTAGGTTTATATATTATTGTTTTATATTATATATATTATTTAACCTATTATATTACATGATTAGAGAAAAGGATAATAACAATACTTTTGTAGGATGAAGATATCATCACATGAATGGAACGTGATAAAATTAGGGATGAAAGGAATCTTTGTGATGTATGATGAAATTTATATATTTTTGTGGTGAATTTTTTGTATGTAGTGATTTAATTTGTGGGATAATTTTTAAAGATAGAGGTGGACAGCCACTCGTTCTATATTCTTTTTAAATGTATTTTTCATACTCCTAAACTCATGATTCATTGGCAAGAATTGACGATAATAGTCAATCAAGAATTTTTTTCGATCATATTTTAACGTGAATGATTAAGTATTTTTCAAACAGTAAAGACAAGCTAATTTGTTGTAGCTGTCATCCATCTTGACAATATCTCATACGCAGAAAAATTATTAATAGTCCACACTAAAGCAGCCCACGAATTAAAAATTTGCTTAGCATACACATCAAATGTTTCAACCCTTGAACCCACAACTATTTCAATTCATCAATTAAAAGTTGCAAAGTATTTATTAATCGTAGCACAATTAGTTCATTACTTTAATTAGAAGCTCCCAAATGACTTGCACCCTAATGATCAATTTGTTATTGTTGCTGGTAGGCCAACTTATAGGCAACAACACGACTGATTTTATGAAATTGATTTTGATATATTTCAATTTCATTCTAATGTGACGTCTTACCTTTTATTATAATATAAACTAGATAGTCATGTCCGTGCTTAGCACGGGCCCAACATGTTAGATTCTGACATTTTTACTACAATCATTTTTGAAGTGTATACCAATGACCAAAATAAAATTATACTTCATATTTTTTGTGCCAAAAACAATCCTCTAGATACAAAAACTTTGTATAACATGTTTGAACTTTGAAGTATAGACTGATGTATCTTGGAACATACAAATATTTACATCTCAATACGGTAAATACATGCTCTAATCATGTTCCACTAGTTTTAAATTATATACACAATTAATAGTCGCAACTTAGATTAATCATGTTCCATTAGTTTTGAATTATATACACAATTAATAGTCGCAACTTAGATTAATCATGTTCCATTAGTTTTGAATTATATACACAATTAATAGTCGCAACTTAGATTAATCATGTTCCATTAGTTTTGAATTATATACACAATTAATAGTCGCAACTTAGATTAATCATGTTCCATTAGTTTTGAATTATATACACAATTAATAGTCGCAACTTAGATTAATCATGTTCCATTAGTTTTGAATTATATACACAATTAATAGTCGCAACTTAGATTGATGACTTTATTTTTTATTTCTTCTAAAGAATTTCTTTTGATTGTTTAACACCATGTTTTAGTAATTATAAAGAACTTACAAGACACATCCAGGTGCAACCAACCTGCAACACCAAACATGAATACTAACATAGTTGCAAGCATGTTCTCATCAACACTTTCACCTACATTTCAAGCTATCACAAATATTTGAGTCAATGTTTTTGGACTGAATTTTCTTCAATTTCTAAACATCGCGTTTCTTTCGTTCCAAACTATCAAAAAATGCAGGCTGAAATTGTATTTCATACATATCTAAGGTGTTCTATTATTTATTGTTCATTCAGTTCATGATAAATTTCTTTAAGAGTTTTAGACGTCACCCATTCGAATCAAAATAATGATAGTATTACATGCACTTGAATTCATATAGCTGACACATATTCAGTCACTTCACTGGATGATGACTTCAGCTTCCTTTTAAGGAAAATGTATCATCTTACACATCAATTCCAACCATGTTTTTGCTTGAGTTAGTAACTGCGATCTACTCCAATAGTTTAATGTTGAAGATATTGTATTCTTTCAAATCTGCCTCCAACTTCAAGTTCCAGATGTGTTAATTCTTTCTGATAAGAAAAGAAACCATTACAATATTCATAAATAAAAAAAACTTGAAGATATATCTTAATTAGACACTTGTTTAGTATCCACATTTTACTCTTTAAAATAATATTAATAAGATGGAGAGAAAATTTGATAAGCTCCATTAAACAAAAATAATTACTCTACAATAAGATCACAAAGTTAAGATGAATTAATGTGAAGACAATAAAGTGTGCACTTTAAACTGATTGTTCATCTTTAGAAAGGCCCTTCTCATCATACTTGAATACTTAGCTCAAGAAGACAGTAAAAGAAGGAATTTGTGGCCACTATAGAGTAACTTAATAACTATTCTTTGATCAGACTAACCTAAAGCACTTAGTAGCTCATTTCTAAGATAAAGGACAAAGAGGTCAAATCACAAATTCCACAGACTCTAACGGGTTTCATGTCGTTTACTAATGAAAAACTATTTTGAGGTCCATTTTTTGGAAAACTGTTGAAGAGAAACCATTAAGAACCTTCTTTGTAGCACATTGCATGAATATATATCCAAGTCTCGAAGCATTGCCTTTCCAGATTTAATGTTGGTCCTCTTCCTCCCTTTATTTGCTTAGGCTCTACAACAGCCCTCAGATAGAGGAAATGGTAAATGAACTCTTTGTTCTTCCTCAAAATTGTTTGGTATAGTCTCTAATTAATAGATGAATTGACCAATCCATGTTTATCAAGATAGATCGATAGTAGAAAAGATCATTAGTCTCAACAATTTCTATTGAAGTACCAACATTTCAATTTTCATTAAATTTCCGAGTAATCAATATACTTTTCAAGGCTTAAATACATATTTACATGATGATAAATATGAGGAAAATGACTTTTTTATGAGATCTGTTTGTGTAGATATCGATATGGATGTGATTTTTTTTTTTTAGAAGTAATTGAATTATTTTGATGGCAAGATGAGTGAACTGAAAAGAACTAAAACATGATATCTCTCTCAAACCTCCCTCACAATGTGAGTCCATCATGAGAGCTAAGGGTTAATTGGCGAGGACATGGGCCTTGTCACGGGGCAACACGAGATAGGATCTAGGCAAGATATGACACTTATTTGAACATGATTAAACTAACACTTTAAGAATGAATCTATTTTCAGGCTCAATCACCATCCTCCATGTCCTGATATTCAAGAATTCAATGCCTAAAAATTGTTTGGAATTGGAGAAAATACCGATCCATTAATCATATCGGTATTAAGATCCAACAACATTTCTGGCCTTCAAATTTTACTCAAAAATGGCCCACGTGATCTTAGCTTAGCGTGCTAGCCGCTGCTTCATTTCGTATATAATATGCCTTACTTGAAATGTTGAAAAAGTATCTTGAATAGGAAAACAAGTGGACACACCTGCAAGGAAACCCATCTCGAAACCAGCGAGTTGCCTAAACCCTCCCTTGTTGTCTTGCTTGCTTTCGGATAAGAAAGACTAGTCACTTTAACCTACCTTCCTAGCTTTAGTTGCCTTAAGGCCTGTCTTTCTTTCAGAACCCTGAAGCGAGAGAGAGCTTCTCGGTAGAGGTAGTCAAGCTAAGAGCTAGAGGATTTGATTGAGTATCGAGGAGTCAAGGAATTTAGGCCAAAATACCATTAACCGGCTCCTTCTTCTTTGTCAACGCTACTAAGGACCTATAGGTTTTGCCTATTTTACTTATTAAAGATAATGAGAATGGGTTATTCAAACAAAAGGAAAAGGCGTTTATTCTCTCCGTCTGAGCTTTTCAAAGATATGCCGACCTACGGCATCTGATGGTCAGATTGCCGTAGGTTGTCTTCTAACATTACCGACATTTCGGGTTTTCATAAATTTCTAAAAAATAAAGCGAAGCAAAGTGCATGGCAAAGAAGCAACCAGCTGACTGCACCCTTCCACTCGACCTTTCTTCGCCCCACTGGCACTAGCCTAACGCCCTGCCTACTCGTCTTTAACTGGCTTATTTGTACCCAGCTACATGATGGAAGTCCCCTCGGCCAATCGTCACTCGACAGCTCAAAGCTGACCGGTACAACCCGCACAAGGGCTACGGGAACGAGTGTTGTGCTTTCCCCGATCGATACCACCATTCATTACCGTGAACCAGCCCCTCTTCAGTATAGGCAAGTATTTCTTTATAACTTCTTCCTGTATAGCATCTTTACAGCAAGAATGATTGGAGGCTTCAACAAATGATTCAGGTTCATGATTTCTCTCTCACCATCAAACACCAACTCATTTGGAAAGAGTCGTATCTCCTTAGGTGTTAATTCCTTCTGGAGATAATCTATTATCTTTCCCTTAAAAAAAAGGATTGAGAGGTTTAAATCTCTCAATGGATTAACGAAAATGTGCAAAAGCTCTATTTGCCTCTGCCATTCTATGAGTCTCTTCCTTTTTGCGTATGGCATCGCCGGCCAAAGGACGAGAATCAAGCATGTCTGCATGAGCCAAGAGATCTAGGCATATTTCTGCTGACGAAGGATAAGAGTGCGCCCCTGCCGATACACTTCCATACCAAGAAAGTAGTGGAGAAGGCGCAAAGAGCGTTTGAAGTGGTATATAGGCGCCAACCACCCCTAGTTAGGTCCTATACTCATTAGTCTGGGCGGTTAGAGCCTTGATTATGAATAAGCCGTGAATATGAATAGTCAGGAGCGAGGTTACGAGCTGGCAGAGACAGAAAATCTGGGCACTGGTGACTAGTTGAAGGTGTGCTCATTCCCCGAGAAAGGAAAGGGATAGAAAGGTGGCTAGAGGTCGAAGAAGCTCCAACCTCGGCGATCTAAGTGAGGCGATGCCTTTGAAGTAGCGGACCTATAGGTGTGACTGAACTCGCCGATCAGGCGTATACTGATGAAAATAAGATTCTTATGAGAGAAAGAGATTAAGTAAGGCAAGTTTCTGACCATTAATTCTGTAACAAATCAGTAAACGACTTCTCCGTCACTTGTTCTTATTCTTAAACCCTTCGTGCCCCATAGCTGTCGTAGTTAGATATCAAAGTTCTCCCTCTTAATGATAATTACTTTCCTGGGCGTTGTGCAAGTTTTGTAAGGGTATAGTTTATTTAATTGAGTGAAATTAGGCCAGTAGTCTTTCTGAATGTGATAGCTAAGAACTGTGATTCTTCGCTCGATCAATTCTTGCCACTTCTCACCCCGAGGGAGGCGGGAAGCTACCGCTTCTAGAATGGAAGCTTCTCCTTTACTTTTTTAGAGCGTATCGCTACTACTTCAGTCGTATGCTTAACACATGCAAGTTGATCAGTTCGCCCTTTAGAAATAGGCTAAGAAAGTCATCGGTTCGAATCCGAGAAAGGGCTTTTTTTTTCGATATGCCGCTCCTCCAGCAAGGAGCGAGAGAACCTCATCAAGTTCCCATTGAAATAGGATCCACACAAGGAAAAACACTTGCCATTCCTCAGTCCCTCTTCCCGAAAGACTTCCTTTTTAGCTTCGGCAGATCGCTTAGCCCCATTCCTCTTCGGCGCAAGAGACATATGTTGCAACGTCTCCAATAGCATGCTCTTACATCTTCTTTCCCTTAAGTTACTATGTTTATTTTGTACACATTTATTAATTCATTGATATTTATTAATGCATCAAAGATGGTACAACAGTACATGCATGAGGAAAATGCATCAAAATGAGTGTTTTCCATGGAAAGTAAGAGAAATTTGCAGTACTACTATTACTTGTCCTTTGTTGTTGTTGTCCTCGTCATCATTATCATCATGACCTCAAAAATGCCTTTAAGAATTTTCGTCTGCATAATCCACTTTCCTGCCAGTTTAATGGATGAGGAAAGGAGAAGGAACGCCCCTTTATAACTTAGTATAGACTTCGGCTTAAGGACTATAGTTTAGCTGATACAATTTCGAAGAAGTTAGTATATTAGTTAATTGCCTAATTCTTGCTCCCAATCAAGATTACTATTACCTAAAAAAAGAGATTAAATGATATTCTAAGCTCTTTTATGAGATGGTACCTTTAGGCTTTAACCAAACCGATAAACAGCAAAGTCAAAAGTTGAGGAAACATATGTGGTCGCTAAGGCTTACGAACTCTAAGGATTGGAAGCAATGCTTAGCCAACACAAGTTTCTTTTGTCTACATCCACTTCGAGGAACTGACAGTAACTCAAGTAGTAACGCAAGGCCATTGACTCATCCCCTCAAAAGGTAAGTTTCATATGCTATCTCCATTCTTTTCTTTCTCTTAAGTACTTGTCTTATGCCCCTAGTATCAAAAGATTTGTTTTTCCTTTCCACATTTACAGTGTGAAAAGATGCAATACTTCCTCGAGATCTAAAATATAAACATCTTCGAGCAAAAATCAGGGCATTGACTCAATATCTTGAAACATAGATTAAATAAAGATTCATGAAACAATAGAAGATTCAACCTAAGATAAAAAAGAAATGAAAACTACAAAGCAGGAATCTAGATTAAATCGACTAAGCATATAAAGCAATAAATAGAGAAAGAAAAATAAGAAGAGAGGTGATTACCTTTTTGAGGGTAGCGTCTTGGAACAACGAGCTTAGAAGCTAACACCACCGGCGAGCTCTAGTATGCCCCAACGAACCAAAAGAGATTTTGTAGGCATTTCAGACGGCTGGACTACATAGTTTACTGATCTAAAAACAATGAAAATTTATGCATGGAAGAAATAGATATATCATAGTAATTTATAACTCATAGTTAAAGTGAAAATCATTATGATCCGTAAATAATATTATGATATATATATATATATTTTGATACCTGATATTGTGAGGCATAGACAAGGGGCAAAGCAAAGAATAAATCTTGTCTTTGTTTATTTAAAACACAACAAATGCCAAATTCCGTTCAACTATTTCAAGATTTTTCATTCAATTCTCATATTGAGTTGTATACTTCAAGTTGTCTAATTGTTGTCATTGTCTTTCTGCTTCTATATATCAACCAATTCGCTTAAGCCTTTCACTTCATTGTTCATATATAAATGTGCACTTCTACACTAACTTTTTTCAAGACAAAGGAGAAAGGAACTGATGGAGAATCAAGAGACTTGTAGTAAAAAATGCTATTTGTCACTGATGAAGACAGACAACTTATGAGTAAAATGGAAATTTCCAGAGTAGATGGGCTTCAATGCGGGTCCCGAACATCAAATAGAAAAAAAAAATGAATTCAGATACTATCCGTTGTTGCTTGCTTTAGTTGGCAGCCATTCTAGAAAGACATTGGACTACCTGAATAGAAGAGGATCCGTACCACCACAAGTGTTATGTATCAAAAAGATGCAGAAGATATATGACACCTTCTACTCCAATGTTAAGTAGTTAGAGACACAGTTGGGGCTTGGAGTGTATATGGCAAAAAAAGAAACACATATGCTCTGATGGAGTTCTGCCTCCTAATCACTCCTTGAAATTTAGGTATTTAAATAACTTTTTGGGCAGGTGCAATTAACACAATGTGAATAACTTCTTTTTTTACCAATCCAACAGCCAGGGCTCTCACCTTCCGTTGTGATGGATCATTTGACATAGATCCCTATCTTATTTATTAATAAGTAAAATATTACAAGGGGCGAAGGAACAAGAAACCTCTAGAGCAAACAAACAAACAAACATATTCTTAAATCTATAAACGAAATTACGCAAATCACATGTAAATTTGCTCCACAAATGTGCTAAGCTTTCCAAAGCAGAGTACTCACTATAAAAAATTTAAACAGCCTTGGCAAGAATAGGTAGAAACTTTTACAAATAGATCACCTACTTACAAAGTGTCTTTTGATGGTTTTATGCCCCAAATATGCATTTGAATTATAGCAAGAGAATATAAACCAAAATCATACTTGGGTAGATTAATTAATAACGGCAAAAAATTATAGCATACTGTATCCTCGTGACTCATTTAACAAGAATACTCGCAACATATAACTGTTGAGGAGTTATATATGTAAATCAATGCTACATGTTCCGGTGGTGGATATCTGTGGCATAGAAGTTGAAGATCGGTGTAAGAAGATTGCTGAGGCTTTTTCCAATTGATAAATGATGGGGTTCCTTCAAGTGTTTTGGAAGGAATGATCGAAGGGACTCGTAAATTTCATGAACAAGATGTTGAAGTGAAGTAAGGGTGCTATTCATGAAACAAACAAGCTAGGAATGATAACAATTTTCATTTGTACAAAACAAAAGGAAGGACTATATAATGGAAGGATGCAGTATACATGTTTGAGCTAGATTTCAACATATAGAAGTTAAGAAATAGATTCAATTTCATATACTTTCAAGCATCCTTAATCTGAAAACAACTTATGCGAGTCTAAAAAAAATGCAGCGGGAAGAGCTATTAAAATATATAATCACTATATTTCAATTCGAAATAAGTGATGTGTAATCACAAGGACATAAATATCAATGCATGGATCAAATAAATGAGAAGATTCTAACTCTCAAGGCTTTCTATTCGACTCTTGAGTCTTTTCGATCCATAAAATTAGTTCATTTTGGTATGATCGTAATCGGTCATTTGAACGTGTCGAAATCTAAAGGTAACCTAAAAAACTTTAGCCACCTCTTTCCTATAACCTGTTCATGTCTTACTATTACCAATAATACTGCAACCCTCCAAACAACATCTCTGTGATATTTCTTTTGTTTTTTTGATTGGCAAAAGGAGGACAACATCTACACAAATTATCAAGCAAACTAAAGATCCAAGTTTTTTTGATGGAGATCAAACAAATTCAAGAGAAAATTAAATTGACATTTCTAGAAAAAATCTGATTTTTCTGAAATGATCACTACGAAATTACTATTTTGCCCTTAATAAAAGTCATATTTCAGAAGTGCCCTTGATTGTCCTCCTCATCACATTTCTATATAATAGAAAAAAAAAATAAAATATGTTATTGTTTTTGTTACTTTTGATAAATAAATATATACAAATTTTGCTTCTATATGCCTTCAAATAGCCTTAATATTAAGAGTATTTGCCTAAATTATCCTTTTTATTTCTTATACATTTCATTGATTGTTAATTGGAATAGTACGAATGAATTTTACAAAACGTAACAACCCCCAACCCCACCCCAGCCCACCCCACACGTCCCGTTTCAATTTATTTAAGAAAATAAAGAATATCTTTAAATTTTTCGGTCTTAAATCAAATATGTAAAATGTATTAGTATGTCTTTTAATTATGTGAAAATTAAAGATATGTAAAATGTACTATTTGTAATTTTAAACATGTCAGGTAGAAAGTTAAAATTTTAAAAAATATATCAAAAAGGAAAGAAACATTCTTTTTAAATTTGACTAAAAAAGAAAGTAATTAAGAAAATAAATTGAAAGGGAGGAAGCAAATACTTCTTTTTCTACTACTCTCTGTCCAATATACGCAACATGATATTGTAGCTTGACACAAAATAAAATACTTTTAAAATTTATGATCTAAAATTCTTCTTAACCATTTATATCATTGATGAAATAATTAAAATTTTAAAATTAAACTTTTACTAATTATAAAAAATGATATTTTGTATTTAAACTAAAAAAAATATCACATAAATTTAAACAAAGCTCCAAGTTAATATTACTAACAAGTAGAGTAACAACTTACAAAGAGCGGTCCACCTATAGTGGTCCGTTCTGGATCAATCGAATTGATACGGAAGATGTAGCATGGGAAAATTACGAAAAACATGATTTATTTAAATAAATAGAGAAACAATTTCTAGTCTTTAATTCAATATATGTTTTACTAGGAATCATCATTTTTACATATAAAAGATCTTTATTTTTAAGCTAAGTAAATATTACTGACAACCGACAAATATTGATCACCTATGAATAGACTATACAAATAACAACCGACAAATTATAGTGATCCGCCTATGAATAAAGTACTACACACAAGTTTCCAAGACAAATTTTAGTTTCAACTTTCCGCATGACATGTTTCAGACCACAAGATTAGAGAATATTTTTGTAAATTTGACATAACTTTATTTAGGACTATAAAATTGAAAAGTCTTTTTCTTTTTTTGAGAAAATGGCCAAATGTCCCCTCAACGTACATCCGGATTTCCAACTACATACTTAAACTTCATGGGAGTCCTATCACCTCCCTGAACTGTTTAAAAATGAAATAATTATACCCTTAAAAAAGAATAACCAAATCTATGGTGGCATGTAAATTTCACGCATTTGACACGTGAAAAATTTATTAAATGTAACATCTCGCTATTTGAAAGAACTAGAAAGAGTTAAAATTGGAAAGAGTCATTTTAGGAAAGAATTAAAAATCTGGAAATTTGTTAAGCTAAGTTGAGTTTTTGGGTCAACTTCAAACGACCATAAATCCTAGCTCATGATGGGTTAGGTGTGCTTCCAGATACCGTAGGAAAGATCATGGAATTATCTTTCCAACGCCGCCGAGTTTGCGTGATTCTGAGTTCGTATGAGTGAGATATGCTGATTTGAAGTTGAGTTGTTTAAATAAGGAAAGTCTAATCTGGATTTTTAAGGGGTATTTTGGTCTTTTCCATACCCACTTGATTTAATTAGTTTTTAGTGAATTAATTAGGGTCAAAACTGAATTGGTTCAGTTTGCACAATTGAAAATTCACGCTAGGGCTTTAGAGAGAAGAACTCAAGAGAAAAGAGAAGAGGAAAATCAAAATTCGTCGTCTTCGTAAGGAATTGATTGCGAATTTTATCAAGGATTTGATCCTACGAGGTATGTGAGACTTTCATAACGTTGGGTTCATTCACCCACGTGCCAAACATATTTAATTCAGCGTGAAGTCGTTCAAAAAAAGATTGAAAGTTTAAATGTTCTCGATGGGTGTTCTTGAATTACTCTCGTTCTTGAATTTGGGTTGAGATTGAGGAGTTTCTTGAGATTAAAGTGTTGATTCCTTGAGTTGTTTGAGTTAGATTTTTGTGTATATGTTTTGGGTATCTGATTCTAAAGAGAATTTGAGAAAAGGGATCGAGTTTAGTCTAATTTAGATCATAAAACAAGTTGAAAAGTTCATCGGGTTTGCTTGGGGAGGGGCTGGCGCGGCACGCTCTCGTAGCGCCAGGAAGGCTGGGGCGGCGGGCCAGCAGTGCGCCAGAAATGAGCCCCAGTAACTTAGGGGCTGGCGCGGCGCACCAGGAACACGCCTGGGTCGTCTGCCCCACCTGGTTTTCATCGTTTAGCCCGTTTAAGTCCTTATAAAGTGTACTAACACTTCCTAGTGATTCTAACTACTCTAAATGATTCTAAACACTTAGAAATCATTCATAAACTTGAATCATAACCTTTAATCCATAAATTCAAATTCAAGGAAAGTTAAGAGCCAAGTCTAGAAAGTCCATAGAATCTTTTACAAATGTTTTAATCCTGTTTTAAGACTTGAGTTTTGATTTAAGTAAGAGTAACAAATGAAGTTCATTTCTTCAAAAATAGTATATGAGAATTAAGTATTCTCAAAGAGTAAATGTTTTCACATTTAAACAAGAGTGGAAACACTGATTTCTAGCTGTTGAGCTAGTTTTGAGTAATTATCTCAAACCAAAGAAAGAGTGTTGTTTTCAAAAACATATGAGCTGAGTATATTTTGGGAGTAGTATTGAGCACCGATATGGGGAAGAGTTCATAATAACTCAAGTCTTCATAAACCATGTAGCCATCATTGGTAGAAAGGGTCATACTTTGTAGATGATTCCTTAGTGCTTTTTAGCATAGACTAGTGGATCCACTTAGTTGAGGCGTTCTATATGACGGCAAAGTATAGGACAGTTCTGGCAGCATGGACGAGACGATGTATCATCAATTAAGGTCATAGTGGTGGTTGTCGGTTAGAAAAACTCCCACAGTATTATAGTACTTTATTATATGAGTAAACTGAGTTGTTATTGTATCTCTTTAATACATTGAGTTACCACTTATTGTTTTAAATGCTTTGTATAATTTGCACCATTATTGTTGTTTTTACTTTGCATTTGAGTTGAGTTATTCATGAGTTGAGTAAAGCCAAGGTAAGTGTTCTTTTCGGATTCCTTTCAAGCTTATGTCTTGTTTAGTATTCCCCTCGCATACTCGTATATTCAATGTACTGATGCCATTTGACTTGCATCATTTATGATGCAGACACAGGTAACCAGGATCAACATCTAGCGCCTCGTTGATCCAGTTGAGCACTCAGAGTCAGTTGGTGAGCCTCCTTGCTTTCTGGAGGACTTCTTTTACATTGCTTTAGTATTTCAGTTGTTAGGATGATCGGGGGTCTTGTCCCGACATCCCTCTTTGTTTTAGAGGCTTCATAGACGAGTAGTCAGAGTTCTTTAGTCTTGTATTTTAGATGTTTTGCTATAAGAATTGAGTTGCCATCTATGGTTAGTTTGAATGTTTTATCCTTAAACGTTCTGAGTTTAAATTGATATACTTGTTTTATAAATGCATTTGATCCTTGTAATAATGCATAAAGTCTTCCGCTGAGAGTCTAGCTAGGCCAAGGGTTCGCTTGGGGCCAGAAATGGCTCTCGAGTGCTAGTCCCTCCCAAGGTGAAGACTCGGGGAATGACATTAAATATTTTTTTTCATTTTTTATATTTCTTTACCCTTTTCTTTTTTAATATTTTCACCCATCCCTTCCATTACCAAAGCACTTTCACCATTTTCATCATTATTAGAACACCACAAGTTCATCAAAACTGGGTCTTTGAAGAAGATAGGTGAATAATGAACTGAGTCTTGGAGGAAGATAGGTGAATGATGATTTCAGAACTCGTTCCGAGATATTTGGACATTGCTTTGAAAACCTAAAAACCAAATTAAAAAAAAGTGAAGGAATAGGGGAAAGAGGACGAACATGGCAGAATATTTCCATTAATGAAGGTCACCAAAGCTCTTGAGGAAGATAAGGAGGAGGAGCCTACGATGTCTTCCACATCATCATCGATAATTTCGAAGAGGAAAAGCCCGATTCACCAATGATTGATGAATTAACGAGATTGATAGCGACAATTTCTGATATGTAGTTGATTGACTAAGGTTTGAGATTGATAATTAAAGGATCTATTAGTAAAAAAATTGAATTTGAAGTAAACCCAAATCCCCCAAGATGCTAGTTCTTAAAAGGCAAGAACGAAGAAAATTGGTGTGCCCCATTCTGCAGTTTTTAGTGTTGCCTCCCAAATGAGGTGAAGATACAAACATAAATCGGTCAACGAATCTGGGAGGGATTATCAAGAATCCTTGTACTCCATGAAGAGATTAAGCACAATGTTGTCAAATGGTTGGAGTCACTATGTGTTCATCAGTAAAATGTGCACTTTTGTATACATTGGAAATTATCTGTAAGAGAATGTGCACTTTGTACCCAAAAAATTCATCAAGTAAATTAATATATTATATTAATTTTTTATTTTTATTTTAAATATAAAGTAAACCTAGGTTGATTTTTCTCAAATCAGATCTAAAGTATTTTGGGGTGATATGAATATGTAAATTTATCAACAATTGATTGGTTTTGCAAGAGTTTTTTACATGAGTTTGAAAATTTGTTTGAAATCAATAATGATAAACTGGTGGAGATGGTGGTGACAACAATGGCTTAGAGATGGTGAAAGATGAAGATATTTGATTTGTATTGCTATGGAGAAGAAAGGAAACAAATAAGAACAAAAAATAATTTAAAATAAATATATTTATTGAAAAGAGATATTTAAAACAAAATTTTAATATTGTTTTGGCTGCTCACTCTCTCAAAGAGAGTGAAATACACTCACTTTGCCAGGTAAGCATTTAGGGAGTTAATAATTTCAGTTTTATAAAATTTAGGGGGGTTTGAGATAAATTGTGATTATTCAAGTGTAAATTAGATTAGTCATCAGTTAGTTAGCTTTCCGTTTGTTAGTTAGCTTAGCTTTCCATTAAAGTTAGTTAGTCAAGTTTTCTAGAAGCTTCCTAGTTCTTATTGTATATATATAGTGTGATTATCTAAAGCAATACAATTTTCATTTTCCAGTTTCACAAAACTTCATTCTCTGTTTTTGCCTCGAAGCTCAGCTTCATGTTCATCAATGGAGAAATGTTGTTCTTCATGATTTCTACTTGAATTCGACATGGTATTAGAGCCGTAAGGCTTTCTCCTTCATCTTCCGCGATTCTTTTTCCTTCTTCTTTTTTCTGCGTCGTCAATTGCTCGCTTTTGGGAACATTATGGAATCAAATGGTGTTCAGGAAGGGACCTCTACTGGAAATCAACTACCCACTCAAGTTCCTATAGTTGTGACTAGTGTGTTCTATGTTCATCCATCTGAAAGTGCTGGATCCACAATTGTTCCAGTCCTTTTCGATGGATCTGGGTATCGTTCATGGAGACGAGCTGTTCTTCGAGGACTGTCTATAAAGAATAAAACTATGTTCATAAACGGCAAGGTGTTGAAGCTACCTCTTGATTCACTTGGTTTTGCTCAATGGGAAAGATGTGACAATATGGTCACGTCTTAGATTTTGAATTCTCTGTCTAAAGATCTCAGGGATAGTCTGCAGTATGTTGATAATGCAAACGAACTTTGGGATGAATTGGAGGACAAGTATGATCAACCAAATGTAGCGAAATTATATCAGCTACAACGTGAACTTAATGATCTTAGTCAGGGGAATCTCGATGTAACTGGGTACTACACCAGGATAAAGAAGTTGTGAGAAGAGCTTAGCACTTTGGACACCAATTCACAATGCACATGTTTGTGCACATGTGGTGGAAAGTCGAAGATGCACAAAACTGAACTTGATAGGAGACTAATTTAGTTCCTCATGGGACTAAATGAGGTATATACTATTGTGAGAGAAAGCATATTGATGATGAACTCACTACCTACTATGGCCCAAGCATTTTCTATCCTTGTTCAGGAAGAGAAACAAAGGGAAGTCAAACCTCACAACAAACCTTATATGGACTCAAGCTCTTTTCATGTGAATGCTGCTAGCACTAGTTCTGGTTTCAAAACCAACTATACTCCTCATAAAAACAATGTGGGCACCAGCAGCCCCTCAAGCAAGTCTAATCTCTTTTGTGATTACTGTAAGAGGATTGGTCACACCAGAGACAAGTGTTACAGGCTTCATGGTTTCCCTCCTGATTTTAAGTTCAGCAAAGGTAAAAATGCAGGAACAACAGCTAATGCAAATGGTTTTTCTGAGGATATGTTAGGAGATACCTTTGAGAAAGGTCATGATGTGGGAAAAGGCAAAGGAAAATTGCATGAACAGTCAAGTCCAATGTTAACCAAGCAACATTTCAACCAACTTGTGAACCTATTGGATCACATTCAAGTTCAAGGAGGCACTAATACTAGCAACACTGCACAGGAGGATACAAGTAACTTCAATGGTGGAGCTGTCAACTTTGCAGGTATTTTGGCATGTTATTCTTCAATTTATGATATTGGCAATCTGTCTTGTAGATGCTCAAAACTTAATGTTGATTCCTGGATTATAGACTCAGGAGCCACACACCATATGACCTTTACAAAATCCCTACTTACAAACCTCAGAACTTTACCATATTCATTCCTAATTACACTTCCAAATGGCTACAAGGTAAAAGTGACAGAAATTGGTGATGCATGTTTAAATCTATCACTGACTTTGCATAAAATGTTATTTGTTCCTAGTTTTAAGTTTAATCTAATTTCAGTCCATTGTTTGGTTTCTCATCTAAGAGGACTGGTTAGTTTCACTAATTCCTCTTGTATGATGCAGGGCCCTTCACAGAAGAGTCCTCTGGAGATTGGTAGAGCACAAAATGGACTCTATTTTCTGTGAGCAAGATGTCACACTTCATGTTCTACTTCTGGTTCCACTAGATCAACTTCTGTCATTGCATCTAGTCCACCTTGTTCTGTTATTTCACCCATTGCTACTACTTTTTGCAACAATAATTCTGGTAGTTTTTCTCATCACACTTCTGTAAGCACTTGTAATGACACATGTTTGAGTAATGATAATGTACTTCAAAATTGTGCTTCAAATGTTACTGCTTCTACACTAAATAACTCTACATGTCTTGCATGTCTTATGGAAACAGTGTTGATTACTTGTGGCACAATAGGCTAGGACATATACCATTTGTGAAAATGAAGGGCATTTCCAACATTCCCATACAATTTTCACCCAAACAACCCTTCACCTACATTGTCTGCCCCATGGCTAGACAAACTAGGCTCCCCTTTCCTACTAAGTCCACTATCTCTAGTAACAACCTTTTTGACCTTTTTCATATAGATTTATGGGAGGCCTATCATGTTCCCACACACAACAATTACAAGTATTTTCTAACAATAGTTGATGACTACAGTAGATCAACATGGACATACCTTTTGAAACATACCTTTTGAGCTGCAAAAGCAACACCCTTCAAACCATGCAATCCTTCATATCTCTTGTTGAGAACCAGTTCAAAACCACTGTCAAGTCAATAAGGACTGACAATGGTTCAAAATTCACTAATAATGAAACCAATGCATACCTCAAAGCCAAAGGCATCATACACCAAATAACTTGTCCCTACACACCACAACAAAATGGTGTGGTGGAAAGGAAACATAAGCACCTTTTAGAAGTAGCTAGATCACTACTTTATCAGTCCAAACTTTCAACCAAATACTGGGGGGAGTGTGTATTGACAACCACCTACTTAATAAATAGAATTCCCAATTCAGCATTAAATAACAAAACTCCTTTTGAAATGCTGCACCATCTTCATCCTACTTATTCCCATCTTAGGTCTTTTGGATGTCTATGTTTTCCCACATTAACACATATAAAAACAAATTTGATCCAAGGTCCACACCTCACATTTTTGTTGGATACCCCTGCAACACAAAAAGATATAAAGTTCTAGACCGAAGTACCACAAAAATACATGTTCCAGGGATGTAAAATTCTATGAAAACATTTTTCCTTTTGCTTTACCTAAATCTGATTCTAGTTTTGATACTGTGCTACAAACTTTAAATACTGATTTGAATGTGTTCAATCCCACTAATTCCACTAATGACATTTTTAACAAAGTACCTGTGATGGATAATGATGCCATTTTTTATGTCACTATAAATGAATTGCCTGCACATGCACCCTTCAATGCACCTTCACCACCATCAAACACTGATCATTCATTGGCTCCCACTTCACAACCAAACATTGACTAAAACCTCCCATGTTGTTCAAACACTACCATTACTCAACAGCCAGGCCAACCTCTTAACCCTAGAAGATCCAGTAGACCACACAACATTCCTGCCTACCTTAAAGAATATGATTGTACCTTACATTCTTTCCAACACAAATCCTCAACCTCATCTTCTAACCTTACATTCCCTGCATCCAATATGTCCCTCACAAGTCCTAACCAAGGAAATCAACAAATGGTTAAGAGTTTCTGTCATGACATTGAGCCATGTTCATATGAAGAAGCATCACTTGACCCTGCCTGGCAGGCAACAATGACATTAGAGTTTGAAGCCTTATATGCTAATAACACATGGGATCTTGTCAAACTACTCATAGGGAAAAAGGCAATTGGGTGCCGATGGGTATATAAGATCAAACATAAGGCTGATGACACAATAGAAAGGTTAAAGGCTAGGCTTGTTGTGAAAGGTTACACTCAACAGACTGGGATTGATTACAATAAGACATTTTCTCCAGTAGTTAAAATGACTACAGTCAAGATTTTAATATGCATGGCTGTCAAGAAAGGATGGAATTTGTATCAGCTGGATGTAAATAATACATTTCTTCATGGAGACTTACATGAAGAGGTTTATATGGACACACCCCCAGGCCTCATGACAGAAAACACAAGGTTGGTTTGTAAGCTCAAGAAATCTTTGTATGGACTGAAACAAGAAAGTAGACAGTGGTATGATAAACTTGCACATGTTCCGTGTTCAAGAGGCTATTCTCATTCAGAAAGTGACTACTCTCTATTTTTCAGGAAAACTGGAGTTTCTTTGGTGTTTGTTGCTGTTTATGTTGATGATATCATCTTGACATGTACTGATGTTGAAGAGATTACTTCCTTAAAGAGTTACCTTCACAATGAGTTTAAGATCAAGGACTTGGGTAGACTTCAATATTTTCTTGGTTTGGAAATTTTTTACTAGGATTCTGGAGTGTTAATCTCTCAAAGAAAATTCACTATGGACCTATTGAAAGAATTTGATTGTTCACATTATACACCTGTCCTGTCACCCCTTGAATCCACAGTCAATCTTAAAGCAGGTGATGGTACATTGCTGAAAGATCCCACATACTACATAAAGTTGGTTGGGAAGCTAAATTTTTTGACTAATACCAGAATGGACATAGCTTTTAGTGTTCAACACCTTAGCCAATTCCTTCAAAATCCCAGAGAACCACATCTGAAGACTGCATATCATGTTCTAAGATACTTAAAAGGTGATCCATGTTTGGGCATATACTTGTCCAACAATACAAACTATTCAATCACAGCTTATTGTGACTCAGATTGGGCTGCATGCCCTGATACAAGGAAAACAGTAAGTGGTTCTATAGTACTGATGGGAGACAGTCCCATTAGCTGGAAATCTAAGAAGCAAACAACCGTATCCTTGTCCTCAGCAGAGGCAGAATACAGAGCTATCAGAAAGGTGGTAGGAGAGATAGTGTGGCTGGAAAGATTATTGACAGAGCTGAACTTGACATGCACTTTGCCTATAACTGTTTTTTTTTTATAGCCAGACAACTGTTCACATAGCCAAGAATCTTGTTTTCTATGAGACGACAAAACACATCGAGGTGGACTGCCATTTTGTTAGAGAGAAATTCCAAGAAGGGCTCATTACACTCCATTACATTCCCACTAAGAGTCAACTTGCTGATGTTTTGACCAAGGCCCTGTCCAGTACCAAACATTCCAGCATATTGCACAAGTTGATTGTGAGTTCCTCACCTCCAACTTGAGGGGGGGTGTTGAGATAAATTGTGATTATTCAAGTGTAAATTAGATTAGTCATCAGTTAGCTTAGCTTTCCGTTTGTTAGTTAGCTTTTCGTTAAAGTTAGTCAAGTTTTCTAGAAGCTTCCTAGTTCTTATTGTATATATACAGTGTGATCATCTAAAGCAATACATTTTTTATTTTTCAGTTTCACAAAACTTCATTCTCTGTTTTTGCTTCGAAGCTCAACTTCATGTTCATCAATGGAGAAATGTTATTCTTCATGATTTCTACTTGAATTCGACAAATCGAACTCCCGTAAAGCATGAGTGTGTAGTTAATTCAAATTCCATTCGATTAGCTTCAATGGGAAACAACTCCGGGTACCTGTAAAGACACTAGTAAAAGTGTTAGTACTAAATAAATATGACTAAAAATAAATGAATTAAACAATAACTTAAAAATAAACATCTATCTTATTAACATGGGGAGACCTTGAAAATCGACGGTAATTTCTTCATCGACCAATTTCAACTTGTAACAAATATGAACTTAAACTAAAATTTCCGTCTTTTACAATGTGGAGGCCTCGAAAACCGATGGAGAATTTTTTTCATTGGCCAACTTTAACTAAAAAATAAAGAGAAAAATATATCTATAATATCAATTTTTCATATAATAAAGAAATCAACAAGACTACGGGCAGAGTAGCATTAATTGAACACAAATAAAATATTGTTTTAAAAAAAATAGATGTAAAACAAATAGTAAAAAATGAAACAAAAGCAAAGAGATACTAACAAACAACATAGGAAGTCACTAAAAATAAAATAAAATAAATAAAATAACCACATCACCTAAACAATTGAGGAACATGCAAAATTAATTCATCAATAGCAACAAAAATAGAAGAAACATAGATAGTATAATGAACGAAATTAATAATTTAAATATTAAACCCAAATAATCCATAAATGGAACTAAAACCGTGTTTAAAGGGAGTAGCAACAATATAAATAAAAATATTAGTATAAATTGGGAATACAAAAGCTTAATAACATAACAGAGCATCAAGAAAAATGGAGCAAAAACATAACAACAACAGTGCAAATAAACAAACCAACAAAAATATAACATAATAAGGTGAACAATCATAGTAAAATGTCAAAATAGTTCAAGCTAAGGAAAATACTATTTTTTTTTGGAATTAAATAAATAATAATAGTGAACTAAAATTGTCCAAATAAAGGAATAGATGGTCAGGTCAAAGCAAAAGAGGTCACGGAAGAACTATTGTAAGTAATAATAAAATAGGGGACATTAATTAGTCTTACCAAACAAAAAGTAAATAGAGAAATAATAAGAACTAATGCAGCAAATCATTTCAATGGAAAATAATTATCAAAGAACTAAACCGGATAAACAACCTCTAACAAAGATTAAAAACAAACAAGTAGAAAAAGAAGTGTGCCGGAGTCCAAACCTTTGTTGGCTACAACGTGATTCCTGCCGGAGGAAAACGGAAGCAATGGTAGATGTGTTGTTGTTTTTTGTTGATGTTTGCTGGTTGATTTGATTTGTTCGGCTTCATTCACCGGACTTGACGTCGCGGCACCTAGCTGTTGTTCCCCGGAGATGGAGCCACGCCGGAGGTGGTTGATTTTCTACCAGATCTGGTCGTATCCCATCGTGAAAGAGACAAGTGAACATTGGGACTTCGTTGGTTGCTCACTGTCGGAGCTTGGAGGCATTTTTGGTGATTTGGGGGCTGTTTGAGTGAGGTTTTGGTGGTGGCGATGGGTGGAGTTTTGGTGGTCTCGTTTGCTGTTTGTTCACTGGTTGTGTGGGTGAGGGACTGTTGGAGCGTTGCTTTCCGGTGGGGTTTTGGGGTGGTGTTCCGGTGGAGAAGAGGAGAGTAACAAGTGGTTTGGGTTGCTATTTTTTGTTGTCATCTGGTTGCTGGTGGTTTGGGGTCTGGTTCGGTGATCGTTTGGTTGCTGTTCCGTTGGTGTTTGTTCGCTGGACGAGTTTGGTGGTGTTGGATGGTCTGCAGGGCGGCTTTTCTGGATAGTTATCGATAAACTTATTTAAAATTATAAAAATATATATATTTTAACCTATTAAATAAATAAAAACTTAAAAGTTACAAATTTTAAAAATGTTAGTCCAAAATTAAGTGTCAACAACTAGTGGATTCACTTAATTGAGGCGTTTTATATCTCGGCAAGTTATATGACAGTTCTGACAGCATGGGCGAGACGTTGTATCATCACATTAGCTCATAGTGATGGTTGTCGGTTAGAGAATCCTCCACAAAATTATATTACTTTATATATAAATTGAGTTGTTATTGTATTTCTTTAAATACAATGAGTTGCTATTTACTATATTTAAGTGCTTTATATAAACTGCACCTTTACTGTTGTTTATTTCTGCATTGAGTTGAGTAAAGTTGAGATAAGCGTTTCTTTCAGAATTCAGTTCAAGCTTATGTCATATTTAGTTTTCCCCTCGCATGTTCATACATTCAATGTATTGATGTCATTTGGCCTGCATCGTTTTATGATGTAGATACAGGTAATCAGGATCAACATCCAACGCTTCGTTGATCCAGTTGAACACTTAGAGTCAGTTGGTGAGCCTCCTTGCTTTCCGGAGGATTCATTTGGTTATATTTTGCTTTATTGCTTTTGGTTATTTCAGTTCTTAGGATAATCAGGGGTCTTGTACCGACATCCCACTTAGTATCTAGAGGCTTCATAGACAGTTACATATTAGTTCTTTAGTTCTGATATTTCAGTTGTTTGATTTTAAAGACTTGAGTTGCCATTTTTGGCTAAGTTGAATGTCATTTTCTAAACATTCTCAGTTTATCCATTAAAACAGTTTATTTAAGATTGTATTTAAGTACATTTTTTGTTGAGTAAGTCTTCCGCTGAGAGTTTAGCCAGGCCAAGGGTTCGCTTGGAGCCAAAAATGGTTCTCGAGTGTCAGTCCCGCCCAGGATGTAGGCTTGGGGTGTGACAACTTCTTTGTCATTTATATTTTTTTAATTATTTATAAAAACACTAATGCAAGTTCTTAATTACATAGTATTCTCTAATCCATTTTAATTTGTTTATTTTATTTTTATATTTATTTTTAATTCATTTCATAAAAGAATCGTTCCTTTTCTGACAACTTATTCTTGTTTCTAATTTCCTACATGAAAATTTTCAAATCACATGATCAAATTGCATTGTATATTCTACACATATATATCTTTAGTTTTTCTTTAGTTTTAATTTTAAGTCAATAAAAAATCAGATAAATAAATTAAAATGAAATGTAATGAAGTGTTTGATTTGCTGTGGTGCAAAATGGAGTTAATTTATAACTTTCATGTATCAAATACAAAGTCAAAATTTAAAGTTTATAGATTTAGAATTTTAATTTTTTAAGTTAGTGATATCTATATAGTTCTCATCTGTTCCACTTGAATTCGTTTATTTGGTTTTTAAAATGTGTTTGTGATGCAAATAATTCTAATTAACTAAGTCATTATTCTTATAAAAAAGACTAATGTTTTCAAATTACAAATACAACTTGAAATTGTATTTATGAAAATGGTTGTGGTGGAGTGGTAAGTATCCCTTCATCCTTAACCAAGAGGTCTCGAGTTCGATTCCCCCCTTGGGTACAGAGTCGCCTTTGTTAGGGAGCGCTTTACCTCCCAAAGTGGGACTTTCCGGCGCGAATCCGAATTTAGTCGGGCTCCAATGTGGGTAACGGACACCGGATGAGAAACCAAAAAAAAGAAATTGTATTCGATAATTTTATAGTCAAATACTATTTTTCAATAAAGTACAATAATATTTCAAAAAAAAGTGAATAATATTTTGGGGTCCTTTTTTCCAATTGGTGTTTTACCCCTCCCCCCTCCACTCTCTCCTGTTGTCTCTGCTCTCCACTCCCTCACGTTGGGGACCACCCTAGCGTCCATTGAACACCACCGTCCAGAGACGGAGCTAGGTGGGGTTTCATGGGATCGGACAAACCCACTAGCTTTTCTGTAAACCCTATATTTGTACTAAAAAGTTAATTAATTATATATGTATATTAATTTGTGAATTTCTACCAAAATTGATTGATGGTTATTAAAGAAATTTAGAACCCCCAAACTCTTAATTCTGACCTCGCCTCTGCGGCACCGCCCTTTGCCCGATTATGTTCTGCCACCTCCATTATCGTTCACTGCATTGCTCCACCACCACCACCACCAGAACATTAATTTGAATCCCCCCCCACGGGCAATATATTAAGAATTCAATTTATGTTAAATCCAACAAATTCAATTTAAATTTATGCCTGTGATTTTAGTTTTATTGATCATCTAATTTTAGTTTATAATAATATTTATGTTAAGGGTTTTGTTTGAAAAAAAAATTAAATGTTGAATTTATAATTAATTACATTGTTAGTTTGAATCTTAAATTGACTTTGAAATCGAGTCTTAATGTCCTAAGAATAATGTGACCGGAATGACATAAGAATTGAGGAACAAAGAGTTTTTAAAGCTTAGAGAAACACATGATTATATCCTTTAGAGCCTAGATTGGTTTCACTCCATACATTTTCGTGATTCTCTTTCACATGTTCCTTAAGAAACACTAATTATTTTATCCTTTATTATTATTTGAACAATCATAATATCATCCATAATTGAGATGTTTGTAGTCTTCAAGAACAATAACTTTTAAGAATAAAATGGAAAAAATAATTAATATTGTCTTGAACTTCTAATTAAACAATAAATAATTTCAGATAACTATTTTTAGAATTCACAATAGATAATTTGAGGCAGTATATTAATTTCTCAATGAACTATAGAAGTTTTTATTTAACAATCGTATTCTCAATAAACTAAGTTGCAATCAATTTCACTTAGAAAAAGAGAATGTCCGTAGGTGGCACCCGTCGGTGGCACCTGCAACTTCTGAAATGACTGCTGGTTGGTCTTTCTTAGGGATGGCAATGGGGAGGTGTGGGGTGGGGGTGGGGTGGGTTGAGCTTAACCCGCATAATTTTTAATCCGCCCCGCCCCGCATAACAACTTTTTTCATTTTTAGCCCGCCCCGCATAGACCCTCCTCACCCCCTCCCCGCATAATTTTTTTAATATTTTCTTTTTCTAGTTAAGTTTGATAATAAAAATAAAATTCATAAAAAGAAATTCATGTTTTCATTAAGTTGTATTAATTTAATAGGATAGTGACTTAAAATTTTATTTTTAGAGGTCAATTGGAAACATGTAAGAAATTGTATTATTTTTTATTGAACCATTTTCATTTACTATCTTAAATATTTTAGTAGTTTTAAAGAAATTATTTTAATAAATAATGTTCTATCACTCTTATAACATGTAAGAAGTTAAAATGAAGTTTGAACCCACATGAAATCACATATACCCGCAACCCGCCCCGCCGCACATTAATTTTAAAAAAATCAACTTCAACCCGCCCGACACAACCTTAAACCCGTTCCACCCTGCATAGCCTTAAACCCTCCCCGCCTCATTGCCATCCCTAGTATTTCTAGGATACGGGATGTTACATGGGGTGTAGACTCTGATGCAGGATTCCAAGAGTAGACATAAGATTTTGAAATTCAGTGCTAAAAAATTCACAGCCATTGTCAGTCCTTAACCTTAACTGTAGTAGAGAACAAATTCTTTGTTCTTGTAAGAAAGTCTCTTAGAACAACAATAACTTCAGACTTGAATTGCATTAGAAACAACCATGCGTACCTTATGTAATCATCTACTATAGTGAGAAAGTACCTTTTGTTGTTGTGAGAGGGAACTCTATAAGGACCCCATATATCACAATGCAACATATCAAATGAAGACTTAGAACTAGACCTACTATGCTGAAAAGGTAATTTTGTGTGTTTAGCTAAAGGAAACACAATACATACATGATTTTCAGGAACTAAATGTTTAAGACTCTCATGCTTCTTGATCACCTCAAGTGGAGCATGGCCTAGTCTTTTATGCCATAAAATGCTAGAATCAGACCCTTGTTTAACAAAACTTGCACAACTATAAGGAGATTATTGTTGAGATGGAGTGACAGTCTTATCCTTCAATACATACAACCCCGATTCTCTCTACCAATCCCCTTCACCATGCCAGTGTAGAGAGATCCTGAAACAAGCAAAAGTTAGGAAAGAATGCCACGGAGCATTGAAATTCCTTTGTCAGCTTGGAGACTGATAATAAACTAAACTTGGAGTCTGTTAGGAACAGAACATTGGTGACAAGGTTATTTAAAACATGAGAGCTTCCTATGTGAGATACTGTACTGTACCTCCTATAGGTAGATGAAGCTTGTTGGTCTTAGGGTTTGAAACCTTAGTATAGTTAAACAACATATGAGAATTTGAGGTCATATGATTGGATGCACCTGTATCCACTATCCAACTAGTATCTACATTATTAGGGAAGGAGGCAGTCTATATACCTACATTTGCAGCCTGAGTGGGGATTGTCTCTTCATTACCTTTGCTAAGCATATGAAGAATCTGAGTATACTACTTTTGATTGAAGTATGGCGGAAGTGAACCATGTGGAACTGCATTGGCATTTCCTGGACTGCATTAAGCTGATGTCTCAGATTCATTAGAACAGTTCATTCCAGACTCAGAGTTACCATAGCTTCCTACTTGATTAGCACACTCATTTCTTCTTAGATGAGGGCCATTCAGGTGGATATCCAGTCAGTTTGTAACATTTCTCCTTGGTGTGACCATTATAGTTACAGTACTCACATATTATTCTTCTTTGGTGGTCTAACTCCACTTGCAGAGGGCATCTTTCCTGAGTAGTTTCCTCCAGAACTAGAACCTCTTCCTGAAAAAGTTCTCCCTGAATTCATGTTACCTCCGCTATAGTTGTTTCTACCATTATTTACACTAGTTCCTCCTTTATGACTGAAGAAACCTGCTCCTTCTATAGACTCATCTACCTGACTTACTGGTGATAGACTTGCTATGGATCTCTGACTTTCCTGACTAATTACCAATGAATATGCCTTGTTTAGAGTAAGGAGTGGGGACATCATTAAAAGTTGACTTCTACATTGAGCATATGTTTCATTAAGACCCATGAGAAATTGCAGAAGTCTCTGATAGCCACATTATTGGGAGTAGTTGTGAGATTCAGGACAATTACACCCTGGACATGGCATGAGAGCATCAAATTCATCCCAGGGAGTTCTCATTCTAGAGAAATAGTCACATACAATACAGATTGAGTTCCTTATGTAAGAGTAACAATCTCCCTATGAAGATAGAATATTCTAGATCCATTGATAGTATCAAATCTCTCCTGTAAATCAAGCCATACCTTGTGAGAATTCGAGGCGTAGATGCTACTGCTCAGAAGATCAGATTTCAAAGCATTCATGATTTATGACAACACCACAACATTCACTTTCTCCCATTGATCATGTAAGGATGCATCAAACTTATCTCTAGGGTGTCTTCCATCGACAAATCCTAATTTACTCTTTCCTAGCAGAGCTAGTTTCATAGATCTGCTCCACAGAGCATAATTTGCAGATCTAGTGAGCTAAAGAGAAATAAGAGAGCTACCTGGAGTATCATTTGGATGAAGAAACAGAGGATGATTGTGATCAATCACAGTTCAATTGGTGCCTAGAGCAGAAAAAGTAGGATCAGTGGTTATTCCATCCATCACCATGATCTAGATCTTCCTGCTATATTGAAACTGATGAACTGAGCTTTAGACGATCTTTCTCGCTGATCGGAGCTCTGATACCATCTTAACATTCATGGCTGCGAATCTTCTAGAAGCTAAACAGAGAAGAAGATGACTAAAGGAAAAGAGAAGAAGTTGAAAGGGAATCTCAATTCACATTCATTCAATCTTAGTTAATTAGTTACATATGAATTGAACTTATAAAATCTGAAATCAATTCATTTAGTAAATCACTTAGCTGTCATTCTAACTAATTAACTAACTTGTAATCACTTCTTAACTGCTTGAGTTACTATTAACTCATTTGTGGTTACATCAACTTGCCTCTTGGTTTAACAGTTAGTTTTGAATCTTAAATTGACTTTGAAATTGAGTCTTAATGTCCTAAGAATAATGTGACGGGAATGACTTAAGAATTGAGGAACACAGAGTTTTTAAGCTTAGAGAAACACATGCTTATATCAAGTGTGAATCAAGATTCTAGAGCCTAGACATACATTGTCGTGATTCTCTTTCACATGTTCCTTAAGAAACACTAATTATTTTATCCTTTATTGTTATTTGAACAATCATAATATCATCCATAATTTGAGATGTTTGTAGTCTTCAAGAACACTAATTTTTAAGAAACACTACTTATTTTATCCTTTATTGTTATTTGAACAATCATAATATCATTCATAATTGAGATGTTTGTAGTCTTCAAGAATACTAATTTTTAAGAATAAAATGGAAAAAACAATTAATATTGTCTTAAACTTCTAATAAAACAATAAACAATTTTAGATAACTAATTTTTAGAATTCACAATAGATAATTTGAGCCGGAGTGAGTATATTAGTTTCTCAATGAAATCTAGAAGATATGTATTAGTTAAATTATTTTATTTAACAATCGTATTCTCAATAAACTAAGTTGCAATCAATTTCACTTAGAAAAAGAGAATGTTTCATACAAACGGTTTCATATTCTTATTACTAGTATTTTATTTGCCATGCACGTCATGAGAAAATGCTAAACTTTTAATAAATTAATTAATTAATTAATAATGTAAAATATGATGATGCTTAGAGCACTCACATGTACACCAATTAGAATGAGTTACTATTTTAATAAATAATAAAAGCGAAAATATGGTTGCCGACATGAGGAGCAGGATGAATTTTTTCATTGTTTGGTTGTTTCATCTGTAAAGTAAGGAATGTGAGGTAGCCATGCTAATAGGTTACATGGGCATAGCAAGGCTAATTATCCAGGTGCAACAATTTGAGGAGGACAAGTTGAAGGATAGAGAAGAGTTTAAGAACAAGACAGCTAAGACATCAGGGAATAAATCTAGGCAACAAAAGAGTAATGTGGATCGGTCTTCTTTCCAACATAAGCAGAAAGGACATGCTCCATCATCTACTAGTGCACCTACACCAAGGAACAAATGTGAGTACAATAGTCAGAATTCTCAAAAATTTAGAGCTAAACCTGTGCATTCGCAAGGTACTATGGCACAAGGGGATACTAAGACTCCTGCATGTGCTAAGTGTGGTAGGAACCACTCAGGGATGTGTCGTGATGGCCCCACTGGTTGCTTCTAGTGTGGCCAGAATGGTCATTTGATGAGAGAGTGTCGTAAGAACATGCAGAGTAAGGGTAATGGGGGCAATAAAGCCCAGTCTTCTTCAGTTTCTCCATCAGACAGAGTTGCATCTAGATGAGTTACTTCAAGGGCACGCGGAGAAGGAAAACATCTTTATGTTATCGCTAGTTGCCGAGAGCAAGAGCATTCACCAGATGTTGTCACTGGTATGATCCAAGTCTTTATTTTAATGTTCTTCCTAAGTAGCTTCTTGAGCCTTCGGTGATTCTACACCTGGTGGTGAGTCAATTTTAGCAGAACGAGTCTATCGTGATTGTTCCGTTCCCATCAATCACAAGAGTACCATGGCTGATTTAGTTGAGTTAGACATGGTAGATTTTGATGTCTTTATAGGTATGGATTGGCTTCATGCCTGCTATGCATCAATAGATTGTAGAACTCGAGTGGTCAAGTTTCAGTTTCCAGTGAACCAGTTATAGGGTTGAAGAGCAGTTCAGCAGTGCCTAAGGGTCATTTTATTTCATACCTTAAGGCGAGAAAGTTAGTTTCCAAGGGGTGTGTTTATCACTTAGTCCGAGTTAATGACTTTAGTGTTGAGATACTTCATATTCAGTCAGTTTCAGTAGTAAGAGAGTTTCCAGAAGTCTTTTCTGATGATCTTCCTCGAGTCCCTCCTGAGAGAGAAATAGACTTCGGTATAGACATTCTTTGAGATACTCGCCCTATATCTATTCCGCCATATAGAATGGCACCAGCAGAGTTGAAAGAGCTTAAGGAGCAGTTGAAAGATCTCCTTGATAAGGGCTTTATTCAACCAAGTGTCTCACCTTGGGGCGCTCCGATCGTATTTGTGAGAAAGAAAGATAATTCCCTTAGGATGTGTATAGATTACCGTTAGTTGAACAAAGTTACCATTAAGAATAAGTACCCTCTTCCGAGAATTGATGGTCTTTTCGATAAACTTCAGGGTGCTTCTTGTTTTTCTAAGATACACCTTAGATCTGGCTACCATCAGTTGAAAGTAAAGGAATGTGATATTCCAAAGACATCATTTAGGACCCGTTATGGTGATTATGAGTTTTTGGTCATGTCATTCGGTTTAACTAAAGCACCAGCAGCGTTCATAGACCTTATGAATAGAGTTTTCAAACTTTATTTAGATATGTTTGTTATCGTCTTCATTGATGACATACTAATCTTTTCAAGGAATGAAGAAGATCTTGCTAGCCATCTTAGAATAGTTCTTCAGACTTTGAAAGATAAGGATTTATATGCTAAGTTCTCTAAATGTGAGTTTCGGCTTGAGTCTGTGGCGTTCTTGGGCCACATAGTTTCCGGTGATGGAATTAGAGTTGATACCCAAAAGATAGAGGCAGTGCAGAATTGGCCTAAACCCACATCCCTAACTGATATTAATAGTTTCTTGGGTTTGGTGGGCTATTATAGAAGGTTCGTAGAGGGTTTCTTATCTATTTCATTCACTTTGATCAAGTTGACTCAGAAAACAATGAAGTTTCAATGGTCGAAAGCTTGAGAAAAAAGCTTTAGGAATTGAAAAAGAGGTTGACTACTGCCCTAGTGTTGAACTTACCATAAGGTACTCAAGGCTTTTTGGTGTATTGTGATGCATCTCGAGTTGGTTTGGGTTATGTATTAATGCAGAATGGCAAAATTATAGCTTATGCCTCCAAACAGTTAAAAGTCCATGAGAAGAATTACCCTACTCATGACTTAGAGTTGACTGCGGTAGTATTTGCTTTGAAGATATGGCGTCATTATTTGTATGGTGTTGTAACATCTCGCAAATTGAAATAGCTAGGAAGAAGCAAAAGAACTTGAAATAATCATTTTTGGAAATAATGACAAATCTGGAAAATTGTTTAAGTTAAGAATAGTGAGTTTTTGGTCAACTTGAAATGGCCATAACTCAGGATGAGTTAGAGGTATTTCCAGATATAGTTGGAAAGCTCATGGAATGATCTTTCCAACGTCGCTGAGTTTGCGCGATTCCGAGCTCGTATGAGTGAGTTATACCCTTTGGAAGTTGAAATGTTGGAATAAGGAAAGTTCAATCCGAATTTTAGAAGGGTAGTTTGTTCTTTTCCTTACCCTTTTATTTTAATTCGTTTTTGGTAATTAATTAGGGGTCTAAGATGAATTAGATCAGTTTACACTTTTACCAAAAAAGTTAGGGTTTTGAGAGAAGAGGAAGAAGAGGAGAAAAGAGGAGAAAGGAGAAGAAAGTTCAAGACCCATCAAGATCGTCGTGAATTGCTTGAGGATTTCATCAAGGGTGATCCATGCGCCAATCATGATTCAATTTCAGCGAAGTTATTAAATTTGAAAGTAAATCCTTGAGTTCTTGATAGATTTTCGTTTGAATTCTTGTGGGTGTTGTTGATTGGAGTTTCTTGAGGTTGATTCGTGTTTTTAGCAGTGTTTTCGAGTAGAATCTAATATATATTGAGGGTATAGACTATTCTAATTGTTAGGTAAAAGAACCCATGGAGTTTAGGGGGTTTAGAGCTGTAAAACGAAGAAGAAATTTCATCGGTCGAGATTTAGAGGTGCCTCCGCGTCACGTAGCTAGTCCCCAATTTTAGGAATTTTTGTTTTGCATTGCGGAGCTAGCATGTAGTGTTCTGCCTCAAAAGACGTTTTTGAAACTAAATTTTAAAAGCCTCTCCGCGTCGCGGACCCACTCTCATATTTTGATATTTCGGTCTTTTCTCATGTTTAGCTATCTAAAATCATTCCTAAACATCATGAGATCTTTCCTATCACAAATCCTAATCCTTGAATCCATAATTCAATTCAAGGAAAGTTAAGAGTCAAGTCAAGCAGTTAAGAGTCAAGTCAAGAAGTCAAGAGTTAAGTTAAGATAAGTTCTTAAAGTTTTTCAAATGTCTTTCACATATGTTTTAACTTTGTTTTATGACTTAAGTTCAAGTTAAGCAACGAGTAAAGATTTGAAGTTTCATTTCTTCAAAGAAGTATATGGGAACTAAGTATTCCCAAGAAGTTTGTAAATGTTTTCACATTTTGAGAAAGAAAAGGAAACATCGATTCCAAGAGAGCTTTTAAGCTAAGTTTTGAGTAATTACCTCAAACCGAAGAAATAAGTTGTTTTAAAAACATATGAGCTAAGTATTATTTTTGGAGTAGTATCGAGCACCGATATGGGGATGCGAGTTCATATTAACTCAAGTCTCCATAAACCATGTAGCCATCATGGGTATTAATGGGTCATACTTTTTAGATGATCACATAAGTTAAGCTAGTGGATCCACTAAGTTAAGTAGTTCTATATGATGGCAAAGTATGGGACAGTCTGGCAGCGTGATGGTATAGACATTGTATCACCACTTAGGATAATAGTGGTGGTTGTCGGTTAGAGAAATTCCCACCTAAACTATATCACTTTGTATACAGCGTGATGGTAAAGACGCTGTATCACCACTTAGGATAATAGTGGTGGTTGTCGGTTAGAGAAACTCCCACCTAAACTATATCACTTTGTATATGAGTACAGTTGGGTTTGTTATTGCATTTTCTTTAACGAACTAAGTTGCTTTTACTTTTTATAAAGCTTTTCATATATTGCATGTGTTTCATTGCTTTATTCTGAGTTAAGTTTATTCATGAGTTGAGAAGATCCCAGGTAGGTGTTTCTTCCTGAATCTTTTCAGGCCTATGTTATGTTTAGCATGCCTACTCGCATAATCGTACATTCAATGCACTGATGCCAGTTGGCCTGCATCGTATTATGATGCAGACGTAGGTAACTAGGATCGGCATCCAGTGCATCGTTGATCTAGTGAGTAGTTCAGAGTCTGTTGGTGAGTTTCTTTGCATTCTAGAGGATCCCGTTTATTTGCTTTCTACTCTTTCAGATGTTAGGATGATCGAGGGTCCTGTCCCAACATCCCTCTTTATTTTAGAGGCTTCGTAGATAGTCAGTTATATGTTAGTTCATTCGTCATCATTTTGTTATTGACTTATGTTCAGGATTGAGTTGCCATCTTAGCTAAGTTAAATGTATATTTTAAAACATTATGAGTTCAGTTTTGAGACAGTTGAGTTGTTTAGCATGTGAATCTTTATCTTAATGCTTATAGTCTTCCACTGAGTTAAGTAAGCCAGGCCAAGGGTTCGGATGGGGCCAGCAATGGTTCTCGAGTGACGGCCACATCCAGGGTGTAGGCTCGGGGTGTGACAAACTTGGTATCAGAGCACAGAGTTCAAGAGTCCTAGGGAATCTATGAACCTGTGTCTGTAGAGTCCTATTTATCGGTGTGAAGCGCGCCACATCTATAATTAAGAGGCTGCATCATTTAGGAAAAAATTCTCACTTCTTCAACACTCATTTCGTGCGTTAGAGTTGATCTCTAAAAAGTTTCCCTCTAATTTGTGCTTGCGCGTGTTTTCAGATAGTCATGCCTCTACGAAGAGCAGTCAGAGGTCGTCCTACTAGGAGAAATGTCGAGGAACAAGGGGTATGTAATGCACTAGAAGGGCAACCCCATAGATAGGTCACCCATGCTGAATTCTGTGAAGCTATTCGGATGTTAAGTCAAAGTTGCGACCTATCAAGTTGGACAGAGAGATAATCGACAGGAAGTGGTTGATACTTCAAGGATTCGTGAGCTTTTAAGGATGAACCCACCAAGCTTCACAGGTTCAAGTGTTACTGAGGATCCGGAGAACTTCATTGAGGAGCTGAAAAGGTTATTTGATGTGATGCATGTTGCTGATGAGGAGAGGGTGGAACTAGCTACATACTAAACGAAGGGTGTCGCTAGAATCTGGTTTGACCAATGGAAAAAGAATAGGGCTGATGATACGCCAGTAGTGAGTTGGGCTGTGTTTGAGAGTGCTCTCATGGGGCGTTTCTTTCCCCGTGGGTTGCGAGAGGCAAAGATCAGAGAGTTTCTCACCCTTAACCCGGAGTCTATGAGTGTTCATGAGTACAGTCTGAAGTTCACACAACTTTCCCACTATGCTCCAAATATGGTTGCTGACATGAGGAGCAGGATGAGTTTATTTGTTGCTGGGTTGTCTCATCAGTCAAGCAAGGAAGGCAATGAAGCTATGCTAATAGGGGATATTGAGCAAACAAGGCTTATGATCCATGTACAACAAGTTGAGGAGGATAAGCTGAGGGATAGAGAAGAGTTTAATAATAAGAAGGCTAAGACATCAGGGAACGAGTTCAGGCAGCAAAAGAGTAATGTCAACTGGTCATCCCTCCAACAGAAACAGAAGGGACATGCTCCATCATCTGCTAGTGCACCTGCACCTAAGAACAAAGGTGAGTACAATAATCAGAACTTCAGAGCTAAACCTGCTTATTCTCAAGGTAGCGTGGCACAAGGGGGTAGTAAGCCTCCTGCATGCGCCAAGTGTGGTAGGAACCACTCAGGTACTTATCGTGAGGGCTCTACTGGTTGTTTCAAGTGTGGTCAGAATAGGCATTTTATGAAAGAGTGTCCAAAGAACATGCAAGGTAATAGTAAGTAATGGAGGCAATAGAGCCCAATCTGCTTTAGTTGCTCCACCAGACAAAGCTGCACCTAGAGGGGCTACTTCCGGTACTGGCGGAGGAACAAACTGCTTATATGCTATCAATAGTCGCCAAGAGCAAAAGGTTTTGCCAGATGTTGTCACTGGTATGATCCAAGTCTTTACTTTTGATGTTTATGCTTTGCTAGAACCAGGAGCAAATTTTTGTAATCCCTTATGTTGCAAATAAGTTTGATATCATTCCTGAGAAACTTAGTGAGCCATTAAGTGTTTCTACACCTGTTGGTGATTCTATTCTAGCAGAAAGAGTCAATCGTGATTGTCCCATTTCCATCGATCACAAGAACACCATGGCTGATTTAGTTGAGTTAGACATGGTAGATTTTGATGTCATTCTAGGTATGGACTGGCTTTATGCATGTTATGCATCAATAGATTGTAGAATTCGAGTTGCCAAGTTTCAGATTCCTAATGAACCAGTCATAGAGTGGAGTAGTAGTTCAGCAGCGCCTAAGGGTCGTTTTATTTCGTACTTTAAGGCGAGAAAGCTCGTTTATAAGGGGTGTGTCTATCACTTAGTCCGAGTTAATGACTCTAGTGTTGAGATACCTCCCATTCAGTTAGTTCCTATAGTAAAAGAGTTTCCAGAAGTCTTTCCAGATGATCTTCTCGGAGTCCTTCCTGAGACTGAAATAGACTTCGGTATAGATATTATTCCCGATACTCGTCTTATCTCTATTCCGTCATATAGCATGGCACCAGCAGAGTTGAAAGAGTTAAAAGAGTAGTTGAAAGATCTTTTAGAGAGAGGTTTCATTCGACCAAGTATCTCACCTTGGGGCGCTCCGGTCCCATTTATGAGAAAGAAATATGGTTCCTTTAGGACGTCTATAGATTACCGTCAGTTGAACAAGGTTACCATCAAGAATAAGTATCCTCTTCCGAGAATTTATGATCTTTTCGATCAGCTTTAGGGTGCTTTGTGTTTCTCAACAATAGACCTCAGATCAGGTTATCATCAGTTGAAAGTAAGGGAATGTGATATTCCAAAGACAACGTTTAGGACCTGTGGTCATTATGAGTTTCTGGACATGTGATTCGGCTTAACAAATGCGCCTGCAGTGTTCATGGACCTTATGAGTAGAGTTTTCGAACCTTATTTAGATATGTTTTTTTTATCATCTTCATTGATGACGTACTAATCTATTCAAGGAATGAAGAAAATAATGCTAGCCATCTCAGAATAGTTCTTCAGAATTTGAAAGATAAGGAGTTATATTCTCAGTTCTCTAAATGTGAGTTTTGGCATGAGTCGATGGCGTTCTTGGGCTACATAGTTTCCGGTGATGGAATTAGAGTTGACACCCAAAAGATAAAGGCAGTGCAGAATTTGCCTAGACCCACATCTCCAACTGATAATAGGATTTTCTTGGGTTGGCTGGATATTATAGAAGGTTTGTCGAGGGATTTTTATCTATTTCATCTCCTTTGACCAAGTTGACTCAGAAAACAATGAAGTTTCAATAGTCCGAAGCTTGTGAGAAAAACTTTCAGGAATTGAAAAAGAGGTTGACTACTTCCCCAGTATTGACTTTATCAGAAGGTACACAAGGTTTTGTTGTATATTGTAATGCGTCTAGAGTTGGTTTGGGTTGTGTATTAATGCAGAATGACAAAGTTATAGCTTACGCCTCCAGACAGTTGAAGGTTCATGAGAAGAATTACCCAACCCATGACTTAGAGTTGGCTTCTGTAGTTTTGCTTTGAAAGTATGATGCCATTATCTTTAAGGTGCTCATGTGGATGTGTTCACCGATCACAAGAGTCCTCAGTATGTGTTTAGTTAGAAACAACTTAATCTCAAACAAAAGAATGTGGTTAGAATTACTCAAGGATTATGACATGGGTATTCTTTATCACCCAGGTAAGGCTAATGTTGTTGCTGACGCCTTGAGCAGGTTGACTATGGGTAGTACCGCCCATTTTGAGGAAGATAAGAAAGAGTTAGCACAAGAGGTGCATAGACCTGCACGACTAGGATTTCGACTAATGGATTCCACAGAAAGAGGAGTAGTAGTGATGAATGGGGCTAAATCATCATTTGTGTCAGAAGTGAAAGGAAAGCAAGACCAAGATCCTTTGTTGCTTGAATTAAAGGCAAGTGTTCTTAAGCAAAAAGTATTAGCTTTTGAAAAGGGAGAGATGGTGTTTTCAGGTATCAAGGTAGATTGGGTGATAAATTTCTAAGGTAGTTGAGATGATCACCTACCTTTCATTGAGTTTGCGTACAACAATAGCTACCACTCTAGCATCCAGATGGCTCCTTATGAAGCTCTTTATACAAGAAGATGCAGATCTCTTATTGGATGGTTTGAAGTTGGTGAAGTTCGGTTGATAGGACCAGATTTAGTTCATAAAGATATGGAGAAGGTGAAAGTGATTCAAGAGAGGTTGAAAATGGCGCAGAGTCGCCAGAAATCCTACATTGATGTTAGGAGAAGAGAGTTAGAGTTTGAAATAGATGATTGGGTATACTTGAAAGCTTCACCCATGAAGAGCGTAATGAGATTTAGTAAGAAGGAGAAGCTTAGTCCCCGGTATATTGGTCCTTACAGAATATCCAAGAGGGTTGGCAAAGTAGCTTATGAGTTAGAGCTACCCTAAGAGTTAGTAGCGGTTCATCCGATATTCCATGTCTCCATGTTGAAAAAGTACATGAGCAATCCTTCATTGATTATACCAACTAAATATATTAGGATAAAGGATAGCTTATCTTATGAAGGGATCCCTGTTCAGAGTATAGATTGCTAAGTTCGCAAGTTAAGAACTCAACAAAAGAGGTAGCATCAGCCAAAGTTCTTTGGAGTAATCAGTTCGTTGAGAAATCTACTTGGGAAGCTGAGGAGGATATGAAGAAGAGATAACCACATCTCTTCGAATCCGGAGGAATTCCAGATCAAGGTACCAATTTTCTTCTTAGTACTCTCTAATTTATGAGTTGGCATGTTGTATTTGCATTTACTTGTTGGGTGTTTGAGCTCAAGTTTTGATGTTACACCCTTAGCCTAGTAAGAGTAATCTCATTCGAGGATGAATGTTCCCAAGGGGGAGATATTGTAACATCTCACAAATTGAAATAGCTAGAAAGAAGCTAAGAACTTGAAATAATCATTTTTGGAAATAATGACAAATCTGGAAAATTGTTTAAGTTAGGAAAAGTGAGTTTTTGGTCAACTTCAAAAGGCCATAACTTCTAGCTCAGTATGCGTTAGAGGTATTTCCAGATATAGTTGGAAAGCTCTTGGAATGATCTTTCCAATGCCGCTGAGTTTGCGCAATCCCGAGCTTGTATAAGTGAGTTATTCCCTTTGGAAGTTGGGATGTTGGAATAAGGAAAGTTCAATCCGAATTTTAAAAGGGTAGTTTGGTCTTTTCCTTATCCTTTTATTTTAATTCGTTTTTGGTAATTAATTAGGGGTCTAAGCTGAATTAGATTAGTTTACACTTTTACCAAAAAATTTAGGGTTTTGAGAGAAGAGGAAGAAGAGAAGAAAAGAGGAGAAAGGAGAAGAACGTTGAAGACCCGTCAAGATCGTCGTGAATTGCTTGTGGATTTTCATCGGGGGTGATCCCTACAAGGTATGTGAGATCACATAGCGTTGGGTTAATTCTCCCACGCGCCAATCATGATTCAATTTCAGCGAAGTTATTATATTTAATAGTAAATCCTTGAGTTCTTGATAGATTTTCGTTTGAATTCTTGTGGGTGTTGATGATTGGAGTTTCTTGAGGTTGATTCATGTTTTTAGCAGTGTTTCCGAGTAGAATCTGATATATATTGAGGGTATAGACGATTCTAAGTGTTGGGTAAAAGAACCCATGGATTTTAAGGGGTTTAGAGCTGTAAAACGAAGAAGAAATTTCGTCGGTCGAGATTTGGAGGTGCCTTCGCGTCGCGCAGCTAGTCCCTAGTTTTGGGAATTTCTGCTTTGCATCACGGAGCTGGCACGGAGTGTTCTGCCTCAAAAAACATTTTCGAAACTAAATTTTAAAAGCCTCTCCGCGTCGCGAACCCATCCTCATATTTTGATATTTCGGTCTTTTCTTATGTTTAACTATCTAAAATCATTCCTAAACATCATGAGATCTTTCCTATCACAAATCCTAATCCTTGAATCCATAATTCAATTCAAGGAAAGTTAAGAGTCAAGTGAAGAAGTTAAGAGTCAAGTCAAGAAGTCAAGAAGTCAAGAGTTAAGGCAAGATAAGTTCTTAAAGTTTTTCAAAAGTCTTTCACATATGTTTTAACTTTGTTTTAAGACTTAAGTTCAAGTTAAGCAAAGAGTAAAGATTTGAAGTTTCATTTCTTTAAAGAAGTATATGGGAACTAAGTATTCCCAAGAAGTTTGAAAATGTTTTCACATTTTGAGAAAGAAAAGGGAACATCGATTCCAATAATGCTTTTAAGCTATGTTTTGAGTAATTACCTTAAACCAAAGAAAGAAGTTGTTTTAAAAACATATGAGCTAAGTATATTTTTGGGAGTAGTATTGAGCACCGATATAGGGACGCGAGTTCATATTAATTCAAGTCTCCATAAACCATGTAGCCATCATGGGTATTAATGGGTCATACTTTTTAGATGATCACATAAGTTAAGCTAGTGGATCCACTAAGTTAAGTAGCTCTATATGACGGCAAAGTATAGGACAGTCTGGCAGCGTGATGGTTAAGACATTGTATCAACACTTAGGCTCATAGTGGTGGTTGTCGGTTAGAGAAACTCCCACTTAAACTATATTACTTTGTATATGAGTACAGTTGGGTTTGTTATTGCATTTTCTTTAGCGAACTAAGTTGTTTCTACTGTTTTATAAAGCTTTTCATATATTGCATGTGTTTCATTGCTTTATTCTGAGTTAAGTTTATTCATGAGTTGAGAAGAGCCCAGGTAGGTGTTTCTTCCAGAATCTTTTCAAGCCTGTGTTATGTTTAGCATTCCAACTCGCATACTCGTACATTCAATGTACTGATGCCAGTTGGCCTGCATCATATTATGATGCAGACGTAGGTAACTAGGATTGGCATCCAGCGCATCGTTGATCCAGTGAGCAGTTCAGAGTCTGTTGGTGAGCCTCTTTGCATTCTAGAGGATCCCGTTTATATGTTTTCTAGTCTTTCAGATGTTTGGATGATTGGGGTTCCTGTCTCGACATCCCTCTTTGTTTTAGAGGCTTCATAGATAGTCAATTAGATGTTAGTTCATTCGTCATCATTTTTTATGTTCAGATTTGAGTTGCCATCTTGGCTAAGTTAAATGTATATTTTTAAAACTTTATGAGTTTAGTTTTGAGACAGTTGAGTTGTTTAGTATGTGAATCTCTTTCTTAATGTTTATAGTCTTCCGTTGAGTTAAGTAAGCCAGACCAAGGGTTCGCTTGGGGCTTGCAATGGTTCTCGAGTGTCGGCCACGTCCAGGGTGTTGGCACGGGAAGTGACAGGTGTGCATGTTGATATATTCACTGATCACAAGAGTCTTCAGTATGTATTTACTTAGAAATAGCTTAATCTCAGACAAAGAGGTTGTCTATGGGTAGTACTGCCCATGTTGAGGAAGAAAAGAGAGAGTTAGCGAAGGATGTGCATAGACTTGCACGCTTAGGAGTCCGACTAATGGATTTCACATAAGGAGGAGTAGTAGTGATGATTGAGACTGAATCTTCATTAGTGTCAGAAGTGAAAGAGAAGCAAGACCAAGACCCATTTTGCTTGAATTGAAGGCAAATGATCATAAGCAAAATGTATTATCTTTTGAACAAGGGGGAGATGGTGTATTGAGATATCAAGGTAGATTGTGTGTATCAATGGTGGATGGACTCCAAGAAAGAATCATGGAGGAAGGTCATAGCTCCAGATATTCCATTCATTCGGGTTCCACGAAGAAGTATCGTGACTTGAGAGAAGTGTATTGGTGGAATAGCATGAAGAAAGGCATTGCAGAATTTGTTGCTAAGTGTCCGAATTGTCAACAAGTTAAAGTAGAGCACCAAAGCCCCATGGTTTGGCTCAGAATATAGAACTTCCGGAATGGAAGTGGGAGATGATTAATATGGATTTCATCACAGGTTTACCAAGGTCTCGCAGGCAACATGATTCCATTTGCGGGATTGTCGATAGAATGACAAAATTAGCCCTTTTTTGCCAGTGAAGACTACCTATTCAACAGAAGATTATGCTAATCTATATATTCAAGAAGTGGTAAGACTTCATGGGATTCTGGTCTCCATTATTTCAGACAAAGGTGCGCAATTTACTACACAGTTTTGGAAGTCTTTTCAGAAATGCTTGGGTTCAAAGGTGAACTTAAGCACTGTTTTTCATTCTCAGACAGATGGACAAGCAGAACGCACTATTCAAACCTTAGAGGATATGTTGAGGGCTTGTGTGATTGATTTCAAAGGTAATTGGGATGATCACCTACCTCTCATTGAGTTCGCTTACAACAATACCTACCACTCTAGCATCCAAATGGCTCCTTATGAAGCTCTTTATGGGAGAAGATGCAGATCTCATATTGGATGGTTCAAAGTTGGTGAAGCTGGGTTGATAGGATCAGATTAAATGCATCAAGAGATGGAGAAGGTGAAAATGATTCAAGAGAGGTTGAAAACGACACAGAGTCGTCAGAAATCCTGCACTGATGTTAGGAGAAGAGAGTGAGAGTTTGAAGTAGATAATTGGGTATATCTTAAAGTTTCACCCATGAAGGGTGTCATGAGATTTGGTAAGAACGGGGAACTTAGTCCCCGGTATATTGGACCTTATTGAATAGCCAAGAGGATTGATAAAGTAGCTTATGAGCTAGAGCAACCACAAGAGTTAGCTGCGGTTCATCTAGTGTTTCACATCTCTATGTTGAAGAAGTGCGTGTGCGATCCTTCATTGATCAAATTCTAGATCGCTAAGTTTGCAAGTTGAGGACAAAAGAGGTAGCATCAGTCAAAGTCCTTTGGAGGAACCAATTTGTTGAAGAAGCTATTTGAGAAGCTGAGGAGTATATGAAGAAGAGATATCCACATCTCTTCGAATCCGGAGAAATTTCAGACCAAGGTACTAATTCTCTTCTTAGTACTCTTTAAATTATGAGTGAGCATGTTGTTTGTTTGCATTTGCTTGTTGGGTGTTTGAACTTGATGTTACCACCCTTAGCCTAGTAAGAGTAATCTTATTTGAGGACGAATGTTCCCAAGGGGGAGATATTCTAACATTTCCTAATTTGAATTAACTAGGAAGAAGCTAATAATTGGAAAGTCATTTTTGGAAAGAATGAAAATTTGAAAATTTTGTTAAATTAGAATAAGTTGAGTTTTGGTCAAATTCAAACGGCCATAACTCCTATATCAGGATGATTTAGGTGTATTTCCAGATATGGTTGGAAATATCTTGGAATAACCTTTCCAACGCCGCCGAGTTTGCACGATTCCGAGTTTGTATGAGTGAGTTATGCCGGGCTTTTTGAATAAGGAAAGCCTAATTCGGATTTGGAAGGATAATTTAGTCTTTTCCTTACCTAATTATTCTAATTCATTTTTAGGAGTTAATTGGGGTAAAAAAAAATCAGATTTTAGCCAGTTTAGAAAAGTTGAAGTTTCACGCTAGGGCTTGGAGAAAAGGGAAAAGAGAAAAGAAGAGAAAGTAGAAGAGGAAAAGAAGTTTGTTTTAAAAACATATGAGCTAAGTTTATTTTGGGAGTAGTATTGAGCACCGATATAGGGATGCGAGTTCATATTAACTCAAGTCTCCATAAACCATGTAGCCATCATGGGTAGTAAATGATCATACTTTTTAGATGACTCCTTAAGATGCTTTTAGCATAGTGGATCCACTAAGTTAAGTTTTCTATATGACGGCAAAGTATAGGACAATTCTGGCAGCGTGGGCAAGATGTTGTATCACCACTTAGGCTCATAGTGGTGGTTGTCGGTTAGAGAAACTCCCACGGAAATTATATTACTTTATTATATGAGTAAATTTGAGTTTGTTATTGCATTTTTCTTTAACGAACTAAGTTGTTTTCCACTGTTTTACAAGATTTATATGTACTGCATATGATTCTTGCTTAATATTGAGTTAAGTTATTCAGGAGTTGAGTTAAGCCAAGGTAAGTGTTTCTTTCATATCCTTTTCAAGCTTAAGTTATGTTTAGCATTCCAACTCGCATACTCGTACATTCAATGTACTGATGTCAGTTGGCCTGTATCTTATTATAATGTAGACGCAGGTAACCTGGAACCAGCATCCAGTGCCTCGTTGATCCAGTTTGAGCACTTAGAGTCTTGTGGTGAGCCTCCTTGCTTCCGAAGGATCCCTTTTATTGCTTTTAGTTTTATTATTAGTTTATTAGGATGTTGTGGGCCTGTCCCGATATCCATCTGAGGTGTTTAGAGGCTTCATAGACAGACAGTTAGTTAGTTAAATTCATTTGTCACTACTTTATTATTGTCTTATGTTTTTGAGACTTGAGGTTGCCATATTGGCTAAGTTTGAATGGTTATTTAAATACATTCTAAGTTATTTCACAAATTCCTTTTTAGACTATTTCTTGTGTTTAAGTCTTCTGTTGAGTAAGTAAGCCAGGCCAAGGGTTCGCTTGGGGCCAACAATGGTTCTCGAGTACCAGCCACGTCCAGGGTGTAGGCTCGGGGCATGACAGATGAGTTTATTTAACGTGTATGCATCAAGAAAACAAGGTTCTCCCATCACAATTGGTTTAGGGTCAGGAACCAAATAATTTCCATCTAAAAATTTTATGTGTGCACATATGATTTTATTGCTCCACCTCGCACAAAGATGGATCCCCAAATGAGGTTGGGGGTAAATGTTAGATTTCCTAACATTAAGGGGAGATATGTTTAGTAGCTGAAAATTATGTGTGGGGTGAATTATCTAGATCCTCGTTAAAAAAATGTGAACTTGAAGTTCAAGAGATAATTCATTTACAAAATGTTGCAAATAATGTCATATGTATTTGTTAACCCAATAATTTAATTAAGCTGCAAATGCTCCAATGAATAGTCCTTGAAGGACAGAGTCTATGGTATGCCAGAAGCGTGATAGACCAATCGATTCCAAATGTAGAACTCCTTGAGGAAGGAGAGGAGCAAATTATTAAAATGGTCATGATAATGAGGCAAGTGCTTTGAAAGAGCACTATGACATAACACTTCATAAAACCTTGACAAAGGTTCAGGTACTGAAAAATGATGAAAAATGAATAGATCTCGATAAGTTATGTCGTATTGGAATCTATATCAAAATGACCGTCGACAATATCTTTGATATGAAGGAGCACTCAATGCTATAAATGGTTACGAGGATCTTAAATTCGAATATGTCATATAATGTGGACAGATAAACGATTGGCACTATTCAAGTATATTTTGTTTCACTTAGAAAAATGATTTTTTTGATCTTATAGTTCATGGATCAAAATATAATTTCAGTGTGGTACAAATGAATCATTGTACGAAAGTATAACCATAAGATATAAAGTGTGGTTTGTGCCTCGGGGCATAAAGGGTTTTCGCAAAAATCCTGACATTATTAAATGGAGATATATTCTCTAGTGGTGGATGCTATGAGACTTGTTTCAGACTGACAATAGATGAAATACTTGAATATGTATAATGACTGATTATCATGTTTAACTAGACGATGAAGGTTAAATGAAAATTCTTGAAGGATTTAAAAGGTCTTAAAACAATTCCATTGAGTACCCAATGGTTCTGAGATTTCTTAACACAGAGAAAGAATCTTTTCAACCTCATGAAAATGATTAAAAATGCCATGTATTAGTGTAATTAGTGCACTTACAGATTGCTGGTTATGCAAATGTTAGAAGATTATTTGAAATATATATATATATATATATATATATATAAAGTTATGTGAGAGGATATAAAGTTATGTGAGAGGATTGTCATATTATCATTCAAGTTATGCCAAGAAACTAACAAAGCAAGTGACTCAACACATAGAAGATGTGTGATTTTCTTTGAGAAGAAAAGACGAGCTTCAATAAAATTGAAATGATAAATCCCTGAGTCAGAAATTATTTGATTATATAGATGCAGAATATTTAGTTGATCTGCATAAAGCTCGATTGCAAATGGACTATTAATTACATATGGAGACACAACAATATCTTGAAAATTCAAAGAATCACATTAGTAACCACTTCTTCAAATCATGCAGAAATAATATTGATCTATGAATTAAGTAGGGAGTGTGTTTGGTTTGAATCATGATCTATCATATTCATAAAATATGTGATTTTCTTTTGAAAAATATATTCCAGCCACCATATACGAAAATAATATATAGCTCAATTGAAGGGAGGATACAATCAAAGAAGATCGGACAAAACATATTTCACCAAAAGCCTTTTTCACACAATCTTCATTAAAATGGTGAGACTGACATTCAAAAACCCATTCAAGTGATAATCTTGTAAACTTATTCACTAAGGATTGCCAACATCAATATTTGAGAAGTTGTGATATAATATTGAAATGCATTGTCTCCGAGAGATCAAGTAAAGTTTTTATCAGGGGGAGAAAAATACGAGTTGTACTCTTTTCCTAAACCATGGTTTTATCCCAATTGGGTTTTCTTGGTAAGGTTTTAAACGAGGCAACATTCAAAGAGTATTAAAAGATATGTGTACTACTCTTTTTCCTTCACTGGGATTTTTTTCCCACAAGGTTTTTTTCTAGTAAGGTTTTAACGAGACATATTATCTATGGACATCCAAGGGGGAGTGTTATAAAATATTATAATGTGGATGTCCCATTACACCAAGACATTTTCTCTCACCCATTATCTCCATTACTTTCCTCCATTATGAAGATAATCATAACCTCCATAACCTCCAACTTTATAACCATTATTCTTGTAACCTTTCACTTCCATAACCTCATCCATTATATTCATGTTAATGTCATGTTTATGACTAACCTTTTATATGTCTCTATGTTACACTATAAATAGTGGCATAAGGGTTCATATTGTAGAGACGTGAAGACTGGGAATAATAAGAAAATCTCTCATCTCTTGTCTCCCTATTTCCATTGTTCATCTTCAATATTTCTTGTCTTATTTTGCTTTAGTTTTACAACAACAATAATATTATGACACATTTATGTTATAGTTCACCAACTTGTACTATATAAACATTTCCTTTTTCACCATAACTATTGAGGGGCCGCCGTTCACATGATTTATTTTCCTATATAAGTATGTGCCCTTTCCCATAAATCATACAACATACTTGCAAATATTGTCTTATTATTATTAGCAATGGCCTTTGTGTGGGCAACATTGATTTTAGCTCTTATTGTATTTTTCATTTTCTATGAGTTACTAAATATCAAAAACAAGAAAAAACTTCCTCCTGGTCCAAAAGGCATTCCAATATTAGGACATCTCCATCTTTTAGGTGAAAATCTTACTCAAGATTTACACAAATTTTCTCTAAAATATGGTCCTATTATCTACATGAAATTTGGATTGGTACCAACTTATGTTATATCTTCCCCTCAATCAGCAGAGAAAATTCTCAAAACTTATGATCATATTTTTGCTAGTAGGCCTCATAGTGAGACCTCTCAATACATATCGTATGGCCAAAGGAATTTGATTTTCTCAAAGCATGGCGCGTATTGGCGTAACATGAGAAAATTGTGTACGGTCCATTTGTTGAGTAACATGAAGATTAACTCGTTCCAATCTACTAGAAGTGAAGAAATTGACATTATGATCAAATCGATCAAAGAAATAGCTCAAGGTCAGGGTCAGAGTCAGGGTCAGGGTCATGTTGAAGTTGATCTTAGTGCTCAAGTGTCAAAGTTGACTGCCAACTTGAGTTGTTTGATGGTTTTTGGGAAAAAGTTCACGGATGAGGATTTGGACAAAAGGGGATTTAAGTATTTAGTTCAAGAGGTTACAACTCTAGCTGCAACACCAAATCTTGGTGATTTTTTCCCTTTTCTTGGTGTTATTGACCTCCAAGGACTCACACGTAGAATGAAGGACACTTCTAAGGTGCTTGATCCATTTGTAGAGAAGATTATTGATGAACATGTCAATGCTAAGGACCACAAGAAAAATAAAGACTTTGTAGACACCATGATGGACATTATGCAATCTGGTGAAGTTGAGTTCCAGTTTGATCGTCGCCATGTTAAAGCTGTCATGTTGGTATGTTCATTCTTTCTGTCTCAATTTATGCGAAGGTATTTGACTAATTTAAGAGAAAAATAAAGAATTTTTAAAACTTACCGGCTAAAATAAGTCATGTAATTTTCTATGACTATAAATAAAAGATGTCAATCCTTATATACCTGACTAAAAGTAAAAGAATGTTACTCCCTCTGTCTCGTAGTATTGTTTGACTTGATATAATGAGTAAGAAAAAAAAGAATTTTTGAAATTTGTGATATAAAACAATCCTTAGATATTTTTGTGGTTCTAAATCATTTCTTTAAAGATAAAAATACCAAAATTACAAAGTTAAATTATTTCTGATTATAGTATTGCAAAACAAATTAAAAATGAAAGGGTATTGGAGCGAAGGAGGATTTCAATTGAAAAAAGGGAATAACATACTTACTACTCCCTCCATTTCATATTAATTGAATTGTTGAGACATTTTTCATTTTTCAAATCAACATAATTGTTCAATTTTAAAGACTATTTTTAGAATGCTCTTCCAATTTTACCCTTCATTAGTTAGTATTGGAATTAGTTATTAATTAATATTTAGTTATTTTAATCATAAATTTGACAATAATTAATAAGGGTAAAAATGGAAAGTTATATCTAATTTATGTCTTAATCTTTTTTTCTTAAAGGATGTGAAACACCTTAACAATTCAATTAATTTGAAATGGAGGGAGTACTAGCTTAGCAATCAATCAGCTATATGTCACTTCAAAAAATAATTTGAGTGATAAGCTATATTATCTTTATTTTTATGACTCGATATGACCTTAGATGATTCGTCATAATCAAATTATTGTCATGCAAAGTGATAAGCTTATAAATAGTACTAATTTTTTTAAATTTAAATTCAGGACATGCTTGTGGCATCAATAGGCACATCATCAAGTTCAATTGAATGGATGCTCTCAGAGCTTCTAAAGAATCCAGACATAATGAAGAAACTCCAAAAAGAATTGGAAGAAGTAGTAGGCCTAAACAGAATGGTTGAAGAATCAGACTTAGAAAACTTAAAATACTTAAACATGGTATTTAAAGAGTCATTTAGGCTACATGTTGCTGCCCCATTACTACTTCATGAAGCCATGGAAGATTGTATGGTAGATGATTTCTATGTCAAAAAAGGGTCACAAGTTATTGTCAATGCATACACTATTCATAGGGATCCTAATTTTTGGACCAACGCTGATAAGTTTTTGCCAGAGAGATTTCTTGAAAGTAACGTAGATGTTCGTGGACGTGATTATCAACTTTTACCATTTGGTTCTGGCAGAAGAAGTTGCCCCGGGATGCAGTTGGCATTAATTATTGTCCGTCTTGTGGTGGCACAATTGGTTCAATGCTTTGATTGGGAACTCCCAAATGAGATGCAGCCTAAGGATTTGGACATGACTGAGCAATTTGGTATGGTTACTGGCAGGGCAAGTCATTTAATGGCTGTTCCAACTTATAGGCTACAACACAACTGATTTTATTATAATGTATTTTTTAGTTATTTTGATTAAGTTCTTCTTTGTATGCACTTGTAATAGTACGGGAAAGGTCACTACAATAGATATTTCATTGTTTTTGTTACTTCTAATACTAAAAAATATATACAATATTTTGCTTCTAATCCATATTTTACTATGTCTTCAAATATTTTAGGTTTATATATTACTCCATTATTTTATATTGTATATATTATTTTACCTATTATATTACATGATTAGAAAAAAGGATAATAACAATACTTTTGTAGGATGAAGATATCATCACATCAATGGAACGTGATAAAATTAGGGATGAAATGCGTTCGGAATTTATTTAAGAAAATAAAGAATATGTTTAAATATTTTGGTCTTACATTAAATATGTAAAATGTATTAGTATGTTCTTTAATTTTATGGAAATTAAAGATATGTAAAATATACTAGAATATATGTTAATCTTGTAATTTTAAACATGTCAGGTAGAAAGTTAAAATTCAAAAAAATATTAAAAAAAAGGAAAGAAACATTCTTTTTGGATTTGACTTTTTCAATAAATTAAAACGGAGGAAGCAAATACTTCTTTTTCAACTACTCTCTTTGTCCAATATATGCAACACCTTTTAGCTTGACACAAAATAATAAAAAATAAAAAACTTTTAAAATTTGTGGTCTAAAATTCTTCTTGACAATTTATATCATTAATGATAAAATTAGAATTTTAAAATTAAACTTTTAAAAATTATAAAAAATGACATTCTGTTTTTGAACTAAAAAAAATATCACATAAATTTAAACAAAGTTCCAAGTAACAACTTACAAATAGCGATCCACCTATGAATAGAATACACACAAGTATAAAGACATATAAGAAGATAAGAAATTGTCAAGTTGCACAATTGACAAATAGTGGTCCATTCCGAATTGATCGAATTGATACGAAAGATATAGCATGGGTGATGGGAAAATCACGAAAAAACACGATTTATTTAAATAAAGAGAGAAACGATTTCTAGTCTTGTACAATTTTTTTTAAATTCAATTTATGTTTTGCTAAGAATCTTTATTTTTACATATATAAAATCTTTATGCTAACGCAATGTAAATATTTGTAACGACCGACAAATACTGATCCACCTATGAATAAAGTACTACACACAAGTTTCGAAGACATATATATAAACGAGAAGATCAATAGTCGTCAAGTTGCATAAGTTTGGAAAAAATGATTGCTTGCACACGTAATTGAATGGTGGACAGTCAAGTGAAATTCAATCCACGAAATAATTTGATTTATGGATAACATTATTGTGGTAAAGGTTGTAATGCCAGAGGAATCATTACCGCAAGGCATAGAGGGGGAGGTCTAATCTTGTAAAAATGTTTTTTTTAAGTTTTATACTCCTTCGTTTAAAAAAGAATGACCTATTTTTTTAGTCTGTTTTAAAAAGAATGACATGTTTTTCGGTTTTTTGGTACTCCCTCCGTCCATTTTTAATTGTCATGTTGGCTTTTCGAAAGTCAATTTGACCAACTTTCAATGTTAAATTAATTTACATTAATTCGATAGTTTAAACAAAAAATTTGGATATTCAAAAACTATACAAAAAGTACTATAAATTGTAAAATATTAGTCAAAGTCTTTATTGTTTGATTCTAAAAAAGGAAATCATGACAACTAAAAGTGGACGGAGAGAGTATCATTTTAATTTCAACTTTCCACGTGATATGTTTCAGTTCACTAGATTAAAAGACATTTTTGTACATTTGACATAACTTTATTTAGGACCATAAAATTGAAAAGTTTTCTATATCTTTTTATATTACGTATCAAGTCAAACTAGGTCATTTTTTCCCCAAATGAATGGAGCATTTAACTTTTATAAATAAATCATCACTTTTACAAGATCTTCGTTTTTATATAAGAAATTTGAAAAGAAAAATAAAAACTTCTAATCAAATAAATATCTCAAATCCTCTATCTTTCTTCTGGTCATCAAAATTTCTCCATTGATAGATAATATTAAACAGGATAGTATCCATCGTGGTCCATATTTATTCTATAGAGAGAAGAGAGGTTGAAGAGGTGGATTTTCCAATTAAATTTTATGAATTCACTTTTTTAAAGATTTTAGCATTCAACTTTTTAGGAATTTGTATACTTAAAGTTATGATTCATTTCAATAATGTGTTTAGGAAAAACTTTATGGTAAAAGCTAATTTCGATCAAGCATATATAGATTTAGATTAATAATCATTTAAATAGTTCAACACTCCTTATGAAATGACACTATGAGAAAAGAGGCTATGTTGGAAATAATAATTCAAAGTTGGAGTAGAAATCCTAAGTTGATTTGTTACAATCCGAGCTACACCCTAGACGTGACCGGCACTCAAGAACCATTGCTGGTCCCCAGCGAACCGTCATCCTAGCTGACTACAAGCGGAAGACTAACTCAAGCATACAAAGCTTAAAACTAAATAAAATTTACTAAACTCAAATACAAAGCTTTAACTCAAATGATTAACTCTGAATATAATATTATATTCAACTAGCCATAATAGGCAACTCAAATCTTTTAAACATTTAACAAATAAATGAAACAGACTTCTCAAACTCTATTGTCTATCTATGAAGCCTTAAAATGAAAAAGATGGGAGTCGGGACAAGACTCACGACATCCGAACAAAACAGAAAGTAAATGGAATCCTCCGGAAGCAAGGAGGCTCACCAAAGCTAACTCGAAATGCAAATGGTATCAACGAAACTCATGTTGATAACCCTAGTTACATGTATCTGCATCATGAAACGATGCAGGCAAAATGGTGTCAGTACATGAAATGTACGAGCATGTAAGGAGAATTCTAAAGCATAACATAAGCTTGAACTGATGGAAAAGAAACATACTTACCTCTTCTCATCTCACTCAACTCAACTCAAGAAACATAGTTAAACTCAACTCAGAGAAATAGGGCTCAACTTAATAATAAGAGACTCAACTCTGTGAAACATAGTTCAACTCAACTCGGAGAAAATAGGGCTCAACTCAATAATAAGAGACTCAACTCTGGATACTCGACTCTGGATACTCAACTCTGGGTACTCAACTCAAGATAAAGCAGCAATAAAAGATGCAATATGTGGAAAGCTTTTTAAAACTGTAGATAGCAACTCAATGTATTGAAGAATACAATAATAACTCAGTTTGTATATAAAAATGTAAAATAACTCTGTGGGAGATTCTCTAACCGACAACCATCACTATGAGCTATGTGATGATTGTTTTATGGGTTTAAAAAGAATACGATAGTTTTTATGAGTCGCCACTTAATTTTTAAAGGGAGATTAAGAAAACTGGTTTTCTAAAGATTAAAACAAAAAATCTAATAAAAAATATTTGAAGGGTTCGGGGTTCATATTAGTATTTTGGGAAGGGTTTGAAAGCACCCGAAATGTCCGCTAATATGCGGTTATCCGGCAATTAACTATTTGGCTAAAAATAAGTTGAATTAATTCAAATTGAGAGAAGGAACAATTTTGAAAGTTAAGATCATCTTAAGGGGAAAAGGGAAATATTGAGGTATTACCTAACTAAAATATTTTGCAAAATTATTTGTTAAAGTCAAGTAAATGATAAATAATTTATTTAGGTAGTTAATTCAAAATGGGTGTCCTTTGGGGATTTGAATTTTTAAAATCTTAAAATCAATAGCAAATAATAACAAGTAAACAAACACAATAAAATAGAGAGAGACTTGGGCCCAAGTCGGGTTTTCTGTCCGCCTGGGTCAGTACTTGGGCCTAATTTCATTTGGGCCTTTGGCCCACCTTACACCTGCCCTAGACTAATAAAATTGGGCTTCTGGCCTAATTTTTCTCTTGGTACCTGTCGTAACAACTATCAAATAATAACAATTTAAACGCAAGGGGCATAGGCCCAAAAGTAACAAAATATAACTTTCAAAAGTGGGCTTTTTGGTCCAATTTCCTCAATCTTTCCGATTTGCAGCACTTTGTTGTGTATCTCCCGCAACCTGTACGCCATTTTTCGGGACTCATTCTTCAATTCCTAAGGGCTGGCTGACTCGAAATAAAAGAATTGGGCCTCTGTGGCCCAATAGGAAGATGCAAGGATAGAGTCCATGAAGACCCGAGGGAGATTTCATATGCAAAACGACAACAAATTATAAAATTAATACGGGATGAGAAAAACTCTGACATATTTCTATAAGGAAAAGGAACAACACTAAAATGACTTATAACTCAGCACGACAAAAAATAATAACATATTATGGACTAATCCAACAAACCAAATGACTTGGGCAATTCCTCATTACTAACCACAGAGAGAAGAATGGATAAATGTTGTCTTGATACCCATTCACAAATACTACTAACCTTTTAAGAGAACAAACTATTCCACATATGTCATTTAAACAAAGAAATCATTAAAGTATAAACCAGAAACAATGGACACACATGACATGCAAATTATGAACAAGTTCTAGTTCTGCCTCGATGCATTCTCCATTTTTAGGTATACATCCTCAAATTGACATGTGATTGAATGAAGTATTAAAATATAGACACGATATGAGCAAACAGAGCTACAGGAAATCAGCCTTGAGATTAAAAAAAATGACATGTCACATAATGGAAGACTAATCACCCCAAAAAGATCATGCTCTAGATAATCTTGCAGACCAGGTTCAAACAAAACTCAGTTTTGGGAAACAAAATGAGAAAACTCGGATTTTACACTGATTCAACTTGCAAATAGAAGCATTTTCAACTGAAGTTCGAACAACAGGGAGACAAAAACTCGATTTAGATGGAAAATTTTTTTGAAACAGAACTAGACTAAAAGACTATTGACAACAAGAAATTCAAAACAGGGTGAAATAAATCGAAATAGAAAAGACGAGTAGATGAATAAGAGTTAGACTAAATATGAGACTAAAAAAAATGAGCAACCACAAACTTAAGATGAAATACAACCTAAAATCCAAACTTATAACAACAAAATTACGACCAGATGGTAATCAAGAAAGGGAAAAATCTACATACAATGCTACAATAGCCAATAATCATGTATTCCAAATCATTCAAATAGGCAGCTACATAACAGACTTCATTGGAACCTAAAACTATATGTAAGCATCTTTACCAGCCTAATAATTGCTCATGAATAAACTTCATTGGATATTAAATTTCATCACACAAGGAATCAGAAACTACAGTAGAATCTAGATAATGCAGGTTACATAGTCATTTCTAATTAGGTATCGTTGACTACAAGCCACATTCGATTAAAGAAACTTCAAGCAGAAACATACATGATGAGCAACAACGAATATAAAATCATCATAGCATTATAACTTTAGTGACTTAGAGTAGTGCAAAAGGTATTTAAACTATTGACAACATTCAAATCTTAAGCATACACACAAGAACATATTTCGAACTTCACCAAACTAAAACATACCCAACTCGAAACGGATCAATCTATCATTAAACATTACTGATAAATCTTGGAGAAAGAAACTCGAGCAAATAAGAGGAAAGATCGACCCAAACTATTGAGAACCAACTAAAACAAATAAGAATCAAAGCGACGTTTACCTTTTTGGGGGAAGAGAACTGAGCAAAACGAGCTAGCCATCAAGACGATTCCCCCACCAAATCGATATTACGATGACTCATATGAACGAGCAAGGAAACCACACTATAATCACGCTGATCTCTCTTCTCTTTCGAATGTGTTTGGTTTGTATCTTCACTGTTTTTCGCTTAAGTTGTTCTATGTATTTTTTGCTGTCCAAAATCCAACCCCTACAATGAAGAAGAAGCGAGCTTAAATAGAAGAAAAACTAGGGTTTGCGTTTTGGGGGGAAAACTTGAAGAAATTTGGATAAGAATAAGGGCAAAATTGGAATTCCAAAATCGATTCCTCAATTCAAACTTATCAATTTGAAATCTTCCTAAGGACGAGGAAAAAGTTGCTGTTTATATGAGACTTCACCCAAATCCCACGAAATCCGAAGTTGGAATGGACGTGGACGACCTCAATTCACTCGGACGTCCTCGAGCTTCAACGTGGCATTATCTTGCGGCTGCAAGGACGATTAGACGCGGTTGTTGCAGAGAAAAGATAGCTGGAATCGCGGTTGTTGCAGTACTATCGTACGAACGTCTAGATGAGGGAGACGATACAGAAAAGCTATTTGTTTTTCATCTTTTGGACGTTGTTCGGTATTGTTACCATTGTCGCCTCTTGCAATTTGAAGGTGTTGTTGCTTCTGTCTATTGCCGTTGTTCACACCGTGAAGGATTGTTGTCATTTGGAGCGTGAAGAAGAAAAAGATGTGTGCAGTGTCTAGGTTGGGTTGCACGCGTTGCTGCTCTCCGTTGCTTTTGAGCTGTTGTCGTGTGTTTGCTTCTGTGAATGTTGGGAATTTCTTTTAGGGATAAGGAAATGGGTCGGGTCAAGTAAAAGAGTGGGTTGGGGCGGCTGAATTTGGAAAACGGAAACAAGAAAGGGAGTTGGGTCTTGGTAAAGAGAATTGAAAAGTGGGCTGGGAATTGAGAATAAAAGGAGTGGGCTACTGAAAGTTAGAAATAGGGCCCAAATTCTTGGTCTTAAAATGGGTTGAAGATAAAGATTAGATTTGGCTACAATTGCAATAGAAATTAATTAACAATTTAGCCAAACGGATTAAAGAGGTAACCAAAAAGAGTTAAATTTAGAAGATTCGGCTAGAATTCAAATAGGAAGAATTGATATAATTAATTTATGAGCTTCTTAATCTTAACGAAATAGTTAACTTAATTATAAACTAATTTATTCAAAATTATAATCATAACTTAAAATAGATTGATTTAATAAAATGTTTCAGTAAAACAAAATCCTTCGAGACAAATCTTCGGATATTCTTAGAGTAGACTAATTATATAAAACATATTTATTATTTAAAAATTGTGAAATGACTAAGATTACTTTAAAATAACTTGAAAAATACTAGAATTTTTATAAAATTAATTATTCTAAATCATTTGACATTAAAGAAACTCAAAAATTAATTTATATTGTGGAAAGACAAATTTGGGTGTCAACAATTGTCCATCATTTTACTTGGATTGATGCAAGAAATTCGAGGAAACTGAAATTGATTAATCCAATTTGACCGACCACATCTTCATCTTTTCTACGAAAGGGATTTCGGTACGGACTTTGCGAAATATGGCCGAACCCTGAAAATGGGTTTCCTACATATCTCAGGCTATATGAGAATTCAGGCCAATTGTAGTTCAATATGCTTGATTTGACGCACGATTTTGAAAGAATTCAAAGTCATCCTGATATCGAATTATGAAGACACCGGAATGCTCGAAAATAAGATTTAATAGAGAATGTTGGAATATAGCCGAGTTTTCAACTTTGATTCCTCCTACATATCCCTCAACTTGGGGAAACAGGCTGCTTGTAGTTTGACTCGATCGGTTGAAAAGGAAATCTCTTATGCCAAGATATTCTTCGGTTCAAGAAGAGTGACAACATAAATCGAGTATAAAAATGAGGCTTGCAACCTCTAAGCCATGAATGTAGCGCGCTTCACACCCATTAATAAGAACTCACACGGACATAATTTCCAAAGCTCTTGGTGCATTGTCACTCAGATTGGAAAGATGCCTCAGGTGAACGCCTAAATTTCTCGGATGCGAAACTAGAACCGATAAATCTAAAAGAAAACCCACACACCTTCTGATCGGGGTGTGGTTTGATTTTAGTGGAAGTCAATCCTCACCTCGCATCCTAAGAGTTTGATACTCCTCTTCAGACTACGTCCCAATTCGCTGCTAAGAAAAAGTTCTACGTTGTGCTGCATCCTTTTTTATGTCGTCTCCACCTGTGGTTTGTTTTGAGGATTCATCCTCTTAGGATGCTCTCGAAAAGACTGAGATAAAACTCATCTACATAAAATGTAATTCAAATGGGGATATAGTGTCTTTTACTATGTTGGCACTTGATTGCTCTCCTTGAACATTTGACGTCAGCTTCCTCCAGTTTGACGTAAAGAAAATAAAGCTTGTATTTCATATTTGTAATATAATCTTCAATGTACTCTTCTTTTGATTTCGAAGTAATAAAATAGGTTGATGTAATATGTTGATAGTTCTCTTGATGTCGTTGTTGATGGTTCTCTTGATGTTGTTCTTTCAATGGAAATAATGACGATAACTTTCTCGCGATGCATGAGGTTTCTTCGTGATGCATGACTTTCTTTCCCGCGATGAATGATCTTCTTTCCCGTGATGCATGACTTTCTTTTCCGCGATGCATGAATCTCTTTCCCGCGATGCGTGACTCTTCCCGCGATGCATGAATTTTTTCATGCGATACATGAATTTTCTCGCAATACATGAATCATTTTCCGTGATGCATGAATCTCTTTTAGCGATGCATGAATCTTATTTTTGTGTTGAATGAATCTCTTTTCACGATGCATGAATCTTTTTCTGTGATGCATGAATCTCTTTTCGCGATGTTTGCTCCTTTGAGAACCACAACAAATGTTGACTTTCTGTGATGCATGAAGATACAGATGATGCCTCACCAGTACCGAACGAAGATAATGTTTCACCGAGCAATGTAGGTGATCTTCTGGGTGGAGGTATCATCTCATTCGACAATACAATATAAATAACCCTCAGGGTAAGAATATTATCATATCTGATAATATGATGCAGATAAACGTCTTCTAGATATCTTCAGTTGCTAGAAAACAATAATATTGCTTTCTTCTAGGTTTTCATTTGTTCCATTTCCGAACATAGTTGCATGCTCATTATGGATCTCACCTTGCTGAGAATTTGATTGAAATAATGCTACTGATATTCTCAATTCTTCGATATAAAAAGCATAAACTTTTTCTGATCGATAGAAAAATTGTTAGTTTAAAGTGAACTGATCTGTGTCGATCTCTTCGATTGCCTGCTCCTTGTCTTGCTATCTCCGGTTGATTTCTCCAATCTCCCACTTCTTTATAGATAAGACCAAACGCTTTTACGGAAAAATAATTGAAACATGAAAGAAAAGTTTTGAGGAAAATAGATTTTCAAATGTAATATTTGGAAAAAGTCACTGTCAAGTGTCATGTCACGTCAAGCTTAATGAACGTCTTTGAAGTTGATGCTTCGAGGTACATCTGTTTACTCACTAGAAAGTATTCAAAGTTCTTATAAACTTCCGATGAACCTTATTGAAATTTTTGAGGCCATCCTAAAAAATTTCTGTCCCAGTTAATTTCTTCTCGAGAATTTTTGAGCCCCTCTAAAAAATTCTATCCCAGTTTCTATTGTAAAGAAAAATAGAAATCTTACGGGAGATATGACTGAGCCGTTGTGGCACCTATGTATCCCGTTGAGGCAGGAATCAGGTCAAACGTAGTTCCCCCTCAAATATTAACAGAAATAGGAAATTTAAACAAGGAACCGACCGAGGCCGACATAAGCTGCCTGCGTATCTCATTCTTGAGAATTCAGGTCGAACGTAGTTCAGGTACAAGGAAAATATTAAAAGGGGATAAAGGGGTGACCGAGGCCGACATAGGCCGCCTACGTATCTCGTTCTTGAGAATTTAGGTCATACATAGTTCAGTATAAAGGGATAGATTCTAAACTAAGCAATTACAAGCAAATAGAACAATTAGAAGGAAATAACAGAAATACAAACTGAAGTTTCATATATAATATCTTTTGATATCATCTGAGTTGATCGGTTTGGGCCACTCGGTGCCATCCATCTCCGACAGGATCACGACACCTCTAGATAACACTTTGCGAACTATGTAGGTCCTTGCTAATTTGATGCGGATTTCCCTTTATACTCATCCTGATGAGGGAAAATGTGTTTGAGAACTAACTAACCAATTTTGAACATCCTGGCTCTTACTTTCTTGTGGAAAGCACGAATCATTCTCTATCGATACAGTTGACCATAACAAACAAAAACCATTCTCTTCTCATCAATCAATGTTAACTGATCAATCCACTTGCGAACCCAATCAACATCACGCAATTCATCTTCTTGGATGATTCTCAATGAAGGTATTTCAACTTCGGCGGGTATAACTGCTTCTGTTCCATATACTAACAAGTATGGAGTTGCTCCAATTGATGTCCTAACAATCGTTCCGTTTCCCAACAAAGCATATGGCAACATCTCGTGCCAACCTCGGTGAGTGTCAATCATTTTCCTCAAAATCTTCTTGATGTTCTTGTTGGCAGCTTCTACAGCTCCATTCATTTGGGAACGATTATCGGTTGAGTTTCGGTGAGTAATCTTGAATTGTTCACATATCTCTCTCATCAAATGATTATTGAGATTTGATCAATTATCAGTAACGATGGATTTCGGTACACCAAACCTACATATCAAGTTGTTGCGAACAAAATCAGCTACAACTTTCTTGGTCACCGACTTCTACAAAGCTGCTTCCACCTACTTGGTGAAGTAGTCAATGGCAACCAAAATGAATTTGTGCCCGTTAGCGGCGGCTGGCTCTATTGGACTAATGACATCCATGCCCCAAGCTACAAACGGCCAAGGTGAACTCATAGCATTGAGTTCGTAAGGCGGGACTCGAATCAAATCACCATGCACTTGACATTTATGGAATTTCTGCACAAACTTGCAACAATCATGCTCCATAGTCATCCAAAAATAACCGGCTCGGAGAATCTTCCTAGCCAAAGTGAGTCCATTCATATGAGTACCACAAACTCTTGCGTGTATCTATTCAAGAAGCTTTGCAGCTTCACTAGCATCAACACATCTCATAAGACCTAAATCTGGAGTCCTTCTATAAAGGATTTCCCCACTTGGAAAGAAGTTGTTAGCCATACGGTGTATTGATTTCTTCTGGTTGAACGTTGCCTTCTCAAGATATGTTCCGGTCTCCAAATACTTCTTTATATCAAAATACCAAGGCAAACCATCTGGTTCCGCTTCAATATGTGAACAATGAACAGGCTGCTCTCTTACCTCTATATCCACTGGATCAATGTAACTTGTATCTGGATGTTTAATCATTGATGCGATGGTGGCAAGAGCATCGGCTAACTCATTTTATGTCTTGGGAGTGTGTCTGAACTCAATCTTCCGAAATCTATTGCACAACTTCTGTATGTACTGCACAAACAATGTGATCTTTAGGTTCTTCACGGCCCATTCTCCTTGAACTTGATGAATCAACAAATCTGAATCTCCAATAACCAGCAACTCGTGGACGTTCATGTCAATTGCCATCTTCAAACCGAGGATGCAAGCTTCATATTCAACCATATTGTTTGTGCAATCGAATCAGAGTTTAGCTGCCATAGGATAGTGCTGACCAGATTCTGACACTAAGACTTCTCTGATACCTTTTCCTTGGTGATTTGCTGCTCCATCAAAGAATACTCTCCAGCCAGGGTATGCTTCAGAAATATCTTCTCCCACAAATGCAACTTCTTCTTCGGGGAAATAAGTCTTGAGCGGTTCATATTCTTCATCGACGGGATTCTCCGCAAGATGATCAGCCAAGGCTTGTGCTTTCATTGCTTTCTGAGTCACATACACAATATCAAACCCACTCAAAAGCATTTGCCATTTAGCCAACTTTCCTTTCGGCATCGCTTTCTGGAAAACATACTTCAACGGGTCCATTCTAGAGATAAGGTGTGTGGTATAAGAAGACAAATAATGTCTAAACTTCTGAGCTATCCAGGTTAGAGCACAACATGTCCTCTCCAAAAGAGTGTAGCGGGCCTCATATGGAGTGAATTTCTTGCTCAAGTAGTAGATGGCCCGCTCATTTTTCCCTGTTTCGTCATGTTGACCAAGCACGCATCCAAATGTGATATCCGAGATAGATAAATATAGCAACAAAAGACTACCTTCTCATGGAGGAACCAACATCGGGGGATTGGACAAATAATTCTTGATAGCGTCAAAAACAGTTTGACATTCTCCGGTCCACTTGGTCAGGGCATATTTTTTCAATAACTTGAAAATGGGCTCACACACCACGGTGGATTGAGCTATGA
>NW_006239106.1:571554-589024 GCF_000226075.1 Solanum tuberosum
CACACACCACGGTGGATTGAGCTATGAACCGGATGATATAGTTCAACCTTCCCAAGAAACTCATCACTTCTTTCTTTGTCTTCGGAGGAGGTAACTCTTGAATCGCTTTGATCTTGGAAGGGTCAAGCTCAATGCCCCTCCAACTGACTATAAACCCCAACAGCTTGCCAGCTGGCACTCCAAAAGCACATTTGGCAGGATTTAGCTTCAAATTGTATCGACGTAAGTGATGAAAGAATTTCCTTAAGTGAGTCAGGTAATTCGAACTCTCGCGGTATTTGATTATGACATCATCTACGTACACCTCAATCTCCTTATGAATCATATCATGAAAGATGGTTGTCATAGCGCTCATGTAAGTAGCACCCACATTTTTTAGACCAAAAGGCATCACCCGATAATGATATACACCCCAAGGCGTAATGAAGGTTGTATTTTCTGCATATTTTTCATTCATTATGATCTGGTGATAGCCCGCATAACAATCCACAAATGACTGTATCTCATTCTTGGCATGATTATCAATGAGAATGTGGATGTTTGGCAATGGAAAGTTGTCTTTCGGGTTAGCTTTGTTGAAATCTCTATAGTCGACACAAATTCTGATATTTCCATCTTTCTTGGCAACCAGAACAATGTTGGCCAACTAAGTCAGATATTGCGTCACTTCCACCACTTGGGACTCGATCTGCTTGGTAATTTCCTCTTTGATCTTCAAACTCAACTCTGTCTTGAATTTTTGGGTTTTCTACTTTATCGGACTGAAATCTGGATTAATCATTAATTTATGAGACACCATGTGCGTACTTAGCCCGGGCATATCTCTGTAAGACTAGGCAAATACGTCGATGTATTCTCTGAGCAAGCGAACTAGGTCCCTTCTTTGAGCTTCAGTCAGATGGACGCTGATTCTTACTTCTTTAACATAATCCTCATCCCTTAGATTCACAGTCTTAGTTTCTTCTAAATTTGGCTTGTGTTGACTCTCAAATTGTCGAAACTCTTCAACAACATGTTCAGGTACCACATTTTGTTCTTCATAATCCTTACATTCATCATCACCTGTCTCATTTTATTCGTTCGACTCATGACATGACATGACATTGGCAGGTTTTAAATTATTATTACTGTAATCATAAACAAACAAAGTTAGAAAAGTAAAATATAAACAGATAAGTAAATAAACAAATTTTTGATAAAAGAGGCTTTTCATTTAAATTTAAAATGGGCACAAACTTTGGCCATGGCCAAAGGCCATTCTGCCTTCTTAAACATCACGAGGGAAATTTAAAAACTCAAACAAGTAAAACCTGCATAAAGGGTGGGACTCAGGCCTTTTTCGGACTACCACCGATTTTAAAAACAAACATAAACACATGTCCTTTCTACCCAGATGAGTTGGGAATCAGGAGTGGCATAAAGGTCCAATTTTGCAACTGCTCCTCTTGTTCAACATCATGGATGCCTGATGTCCCAGCCTCTCCTTCGACGATTGCATCGACTTCCTAAAAAAGGCCCTAGATCCTTTCCCCAAGGCCACCATCTTTGACATATTCTCGCAACATGAACGATTGGTACAAATGAGGCATTGGCCTAGCTAATGCTCGATCAATACTCTTGTTCATCACCTCTGCTTCATCATCATCTGTGGGGATATACCCCAAACCAAACTTTGCTCCTCCGGTGGGAATTTGTATAAAGCTCAACAATTCCTTGAAAGCGCTTCCCCAATCCGAAACCTAGTTTGAAACCACTCAGGAGCATAACAGTAGTTATCATCTTATACACAGAAGCCATGGGGAGTTGTGGAGCCAAGTCATCACCAGTGGCATTTATCAGCTCCATCATGTAGAAATCACAACCTCCAGAGACATCATCAACGATTGGCGCATACCCATTGACATGGATCCCTTCACCATGAATGGACAATTGCTGGTCCTTCCAAATAAATTTCATCAGTTGGTGAAGGGTAGAAGGCACAGCCCCGGCCATGTGGATCCAAGGTCTTCCCAGAAGCAAATTGTAACTGTACTGATATCCAACACCTGAAACTCCACATTAAATTCTACAGGACCCATCTGAACATCCAAGTTCACTGCACCCAACATGTCTCTTTGCTCTCCATCGAAAGCCCTCACATTGACTTGGTTCTGGTGAACCTTTCCCAAGTCGAAGTTTAGCTGCTTGAGAGTCGAAAGTGGGCAAATGTTGAGACCTGATCCTTCATCAACCAAGATGCGATTTATAACCTTGTCTCGGCACATAATGGTGACGTTCAGAGCTTTGTTGTGCATTTTGCCTTCGAAGGGTAATTCTTCGTCACAGAAACTGATACGGTGTCCTCGAACGACTTGGCTTATCATGGCTACCAGATTATCACTGTTAGTATCCACGGGCACATAAGTGTCATCCAAAGCCTCATGAAATCTTTCCTATGCAGCTGTGAACTCATCAGCAGGGCCTACACAGAAATCTGAGCTGGTGTTTTCTCCGAATTCTTCACGATCGAGAAATCTTTTAGTTGCATCTTTCTCCAGAACTCTTCTGCTTCAGGTTCACTTATTGGCGTTTTAGATTGATCCTTCTTCTGCCCTCCCTAGGCTAAATCTTCTGGTGTATAACATCTGTCGGATCTAGTCATACCCTGGATAGCAGCCATTTCAATCACAAACCTTGGTCGGGCAGGAGTTTCTCTTGGCACCAAGGCAACAACCTTCTCGGATGTCATAATCACAAATTCTTTCTTCTCTCTAATGCACAACGAAGCTACAGCCCTTTCCAGTTCATCAAGAGCGATAAAAACTACTGCCTTTGTCACGCACCAATCATCATTTGTCTCTATCATATTGATATTGACGCCGCCATGATTTGGAAAAGGATTAATATTGACATTGGGTGCGACTGTCTAGAGAGAGTCCACTTTCTGGTCAATCAGGTCTTGGATTTTGTGCTTTAGGTTGATACAGTCGTCGGTATTATGTCCAACACCGTTGGAGTGATAGGCGCACTTCTGATTAGGTCTGTAAAACCTTGAGCTAGTGTCAACCGGCTTGGGCCCCACTGGATGAATAAATCATGCAGCAGTTAATCGCTCGAATAGCTTTGTTTGGCTTTCAATGAGCGGAGTGAAATTTCTAAAGGGCTTCTTCTCAAACAAAGACGGGGATATCGTAGTTTCCTTGTTGATGAGGAGGCATTTGATGATAATTTGGAGCGTTTGGACAGGGGGCTTGATATCTTGGGTATGAATTAGTTTGGTAATTTAGCTGTGGAGTTTGGTAGTTTGGAGGGGTATTTTGGTAGTATGGGGGTGGAGTTTAATATACTGGGGGAGGAGTTTGGTAGTTTGTCTGAATGTTCACACAGTTGGGGGTGGCATTTCGGTAATGAGATGATGGAACTTGGTAAACTGAAGGGGGAGTTTAGTAGACAGAAAGAGGGGTATTTTGGTATTTGGGGTGAGTCGTTTGATAATTAGAGGGAGGGGTATTTTGGTAGTTGGGGGGAGGGGGGAGGGGTATTTTGGTAACCAACCTGTGCATAACAAGTCGGGTATGAACTCTGTGAAGGTCGAGAACGACCTTGGTACGATGAGGATTTCCTTGGGGTCTTCTTCCCCTCATAAGATATTGAAGACACGTCTTCTCTTTTCTTTTTCAACAAACCCGAGGATCCGGGCTAGGTGGCAACACGGTCTTCCCGATTCTTAATCTGTCTTTGATAGTCTCACCTACTTTGACTATCTCGGTAAACTTTTCTATAACAAGCAACATGATTCGATCATAATACTAGGGCTTTTGAACCCGCACAAATACTTCAATAATTTCTTTCTCAAACATAGAAGGTCGAACTCTAGTTGCCTCCTTTCTCCATCTGTATGCAAATTCTATGTAACTTTCATTCGATTTTTGCTTCATCTTTTCTAAGGAATAACGATCTGGAACGATCTCCATATTGTAGGCAAATCGTTCGATAAAGTCCTTAGCCAGAGCATTCCAGCTAGGCCATTGTCTCGTTTCATGAGATGTAAACCATTCCAGGGCCTCTCCACTCAGACTTTGGCTAAAATGCCGCATTAATAAAGCTTCATCTCTTCCAACTCCCACGAGCTGGTAATAAATAGTAGGCCCTCAAGTGCGCTAAGGGATTCCCCGTTCCTCCGAAAATATCAAATTTGGGCACCTTAAACCCTTCCGGAAGGTCCAGATTCGGATGGATGCACAGATTCTCATGGATTTTTGGATTTCTTCTTTCATATCTAGCTTGGCAGCCTCTTCCTTTGATCTCCACTCTCTCTCTCGCTCTTCATAATGGTCGGGCTCAGAACAGTTGGCGTAGGGTTCATTTGGGACTAGGATTTTGAAAGTGGTGTTTTGAGGTAGAGGTGGGGCAATAGAGGGACTCTTGGCATTTTGAGGGACTTGGTAGTTTTGAGGGAAAGTCTCAGGGCTGATAGTCTGATTTTGGTGATGGAGGGAGGTTTGCAGGTTGTTAAAATTTTGGTTTTGGGTGGGAGGACAAGTTTGAGAGTTGGCATTTTGGGGAGGAAGTGGCGGTTGGGGGTTGGTACTTTGAGGAGGAGGTGGTGTCTGGTAGGAGACAAAGGCATAATGGGGATTTTGGGTGGTTAGGTATATGATTGAGGGATTTTGAGTAGGACTGGAGGGTTGGTTTTGAGCTTGTTCTGCGTTTGAAGGAGGAAAGTATAGTTGAGGTCTTCTATCTCTTGGAGCGTTGAAAGCGAAAGTCAGATTAGGCAAATCTTGCCTTCTTTGCATTTGGGCCCTCATTTCGGTGATCTGTTGCATCAACCGCATAATTAAATTCATTCTGATCAACGACAACGGCTGAGCCACGACAACCTTAGTTAGGCCGATCTCTCCATTATTATCACCCATTACTGCTTTTTCTTTCTGCAAGCTTTGATCGGGGAAGGAATCCTTAGGAGCCTTAGATCTTGTGAAGTAAGGATGATCAGCAAGCTTATCAACATAAACCAATTCTAAGTACCTGTAGAGATAAACAACTCAAAGGAAAATTTGTTAGTTTTGAATCGTGACAATGTGATGCAAAATATCACATAGAAGGCATATAAACACATAAAAATTGCTTCATTTGAAGACATGTTAACCCACGGATAACGGGGACTGGTTTTTGAATAAGCAGGAATTTGCTCATTTTAATTGAGACTCGTGACCTAAGAAGGTTTAACTACATTGAGCTACGGTCTTCTTGCTGCATCTCTCAGCATCTGTTGATGTGAATTCAATGTTTCCTTGTGGAATGAATAGGGGAAAAGAAATTTTTTTAAAAGATAGGGGTCGGGCCTTGAAAGGCTGCCTACGTATCTCCAAAGGAGAATTCAGGCACTACGTAGTCCGAATACAAAAGGAATTTGGTTTTCATTCATTCATTTTTTTATTACAAGGAAATTGAAAACATGCGATAAAACTCCTAAAACATAGATTGTTCCTTTATCAAGGCTTATTCTTCTGACTAGTCAAAGCATTCTAGCTCCATATCATAGTGGAACCCAAGGCACATTCCAATGCTGTGATCTATGACGTCATGATAAAGGCAAGGTTTCCAGATTTCAATTCCAAAGGGATCGACTGTTCTATCATCCCTTTTAATAAGGGTCAAGATCCCCATTTGAACCAACTGATAATAGATATCCCACCATGTTCTCCTAATGTCCTCCAAGGTCTTGTTCTGGACCAAGTCGATATAATTATGCATGAAGTTATAAGTGTACCCCAAAACAACATTTATGTTCTCACTTTTGCACTTCACCTTCTTGCCCCGGACTATCACAGAGTCAACTGGTTTGAAGGTCTTGGCCTTCTTCTTCCCTTTTGGCACCAGGTCTCCATAGGCCGAATAGAACTCCCAGACCCAATTGGGAATATAGGTGCCCTAGGTTATGGAACTTGAGAGTGTTCCATATCTCTGGATACATGTCCACTACTCCGTCTGTGGACAATATTTTCTCCTCTAGAATAGCCCTCAAACCTTCGGCATTTAGTTGATTGAGTGATCGGGAATGAGGACCCTGTACTGGTGGCGCCGGGATCACCATTTGTGTTGGAGCTGCAGCTGGAGGAGGAGGAGTCTGAGCTACCGGGATCCTAGACGGATCATGCGTCGCCTTGGAGCGAAGCTCTGCTTTACAAGCTTGCAACAACTGATCATCCTCAGGCTCAGAGATAGAAGCCTGAGAATCATGTGACTCCCCCTCGGTGTCAGATGAGGTGAGGCGAGTCTCGTAGACACCCTCACTGCCGGAGATGGCCTCCGGTGTCTCGGCCACGGGAGCCTTGACCTTGCCTTTGCCTTTTCCTTCTTTGGTAGGGAGTTTGGCTGCCTTTGCTCTAGATGCAGTTGCATCCTTATCTATAACCACTCCACATGGCCGCTTGCGGGGCGGCATGTCACTTTCGGACACTTTAGGTCTAGCAATTTCTGCAAAACATCATGAAAAACGTTAGAAACAGTTTCAGAAAAGTGTAGAAAAAAAGTTGCAGAAAGACTCACCGAATCGTTCGGCGAGTCGCCGAATCACTTTGGCGAGCCAGATTGGGCTCGCCGAAAGTTACAAAGCAAAAATATCAAAAATTCAAAGCAGGTTGGCGATGGCCAAGGCCATTCGGCAGATCGCTGACACCAATCAGTGAGCTAGAAGTAGCTCAACGAAAGTTACAGTGTATTTTAGGGATTTAGGGGCACAGAAGGGCGATCAAGAAGGACTTTCAGCGAGTCACCGAGTGAACTCAGTGAGCTCAGGCTTATCGCTGAAAGTTACAGAATAAAACTCACTAATTTAAGGAAATTTAGGGTGATCTAGGGGGACTTAGGCGAACCGCCGAACCATTCGGCGAGCTTGATTCAGCTCACCAAACGGTCCAACGTGCTAGTTTTGACCCCACTTCTTCAAAATCAAGCATGCAGCCCCCAAAAATAAAATTAAACACCTACACTATGATATTAAGGTAAGACCCACACTGCCCATGCCCTCGGGGTACTCATACTTCCCCGATTTTGCCAAAATTGGCCATTTGACTCTTTTTGCCCTTAAGAATGACGTCAGTCGTCCATCAATGGGTAAAATCTGACATTTAGCGCAATCCGAGGTTACTTAAACTTCACCCCACTAGACCCAACACATTTTTAACACAACCCACAAATTAAAAATGATTTTAAACAAGCACAACACGGGATTCACGATTAAAATCCGATTAAAACTTATTTCAATTCAAATTAGGCAAACAAACGATCACAGAATGATTACCAAACACTTTTCAACAACAAAAATTACTGATTTGCATTCAAGTTCAACCACATATGGAGTTTGGGGTTCAGAAAACCAACCTTTATGACGAAAACGAGATTTGTAAAGCTAGGCGACAAAGTAAAATTTGAATTTCGTCCCCAAGAAAAGATTTCACAAGATACGAAAGTAAAAACACAAAAATACGAAAGATCTAAAATAGGGTGTGAGGGTACGGGAGTTAAAATGGGAGAAGATGAAGGATTTTGAAATTTTAAACCGTTTTTCCTTTAAAACCTTTCAGTTTGTACTCCATTCGGCAATATAAGTCGCGCCCACTGAACCCCTCAGCAATGCGCTGAGTAGTCATTTAGCTCGCCGAGTTTTACAGAATTCTCAGCAATTTGGAGGGTCCAAGCAGCGGACAAATTCGAGCTCGCCGACCTGTTCGGCGAGTCGCTGAATGAGCCTTTGGCTCGCCAAGTTTTACAGAGTTCCCCATCAAGCTGGGTGGTTCCAGCGGCGGTCCAAGTCGGGGCTCGCCGACCTCTTCGGCGAGTCGCCGACTGGACTCTTGGCTCTCCAAATTACTCATTTTCTAACACTTTTCACTTTTCAACCTGTAAAACCAATACCTGTTATTCAGAAACAAAACTAAAGCATCAAAAACTTGAGTTATCCCCCAAGAAACGCCTTATTTAACGTCGTGGCACGACGTGGATACACTTTCAAGGATCATTATTTGAGTTTGCCAAGGTATCACTTGGTAGGCCCCATTTTGGCCTTGGGTTCAAATTAGATGAAATTTGACCCATATACGTTTCCAATTTCTTTATGGACACCGAGTGTGAGGTGACCGTCTGATTGAGAGCTGACATCTCTATTCCAACCTAGATTTCCACCCTGCCTTAGATAGTTCGGACAAAATCCTCCTCTTTGATTAGCTAGGAAGTTCACCTCCTCATTGTAAAGCGATTCGAAGTGTGCTTCTTCGAAGTTTGCTCCACCAACTCCCATAACATTTACACTCTTCAAACCACTACCTATCACATTTTTCGCCAAGATATCCAGTTGGGTCATCATTTTGGCCATGTTTTGGTCTCTCTCTTGATCCTTTTCAATCTGTTTTTCGTCATCCTAAAAGTGAGAGGAGACACTTGGTCCTCACGAGTGTACCATGCTCTAACTACTTCATAGGGTTGTTGCATTATACCTCAGGGAACAAGTTGATCAGCACCTCATTTGTTCACTGAATCAAGACTCCTATTGAAGTATTGCAACAATATGTGGTTTGGTAGTTTATAAGTTAGACATTGAAGTACCAACTTCTTGAATCTCAGCCACGTCTCGTGTATAGGTTCACCCTCCAAGTGTTTGAAACCTTGGATACTATCCCTGAGCATCATCATTTTCGATGGGGGGAAAGAATCTCACAAAGAATGTTGTGGTAAGTTCATCCCAAGAGGTGATGGAGTCCCTCGGTAATTCAGCCAACCATTTTGTGGCTTCACCCATCAAAGAGAATGGGAACAACCTGAGACAGACTGATTCTTGTGATATGTTCTTGAATAAGAACAGACCACAAACATCCACGAAGTTCTGAATATGCTCATGGGGTCTTCATGGGCCAACACTCCATATGACCCTTTCATTTGGAGGAGTTGTAGCATTGTGCTCGTAACATGGAAGACATTATTACCCTCAACAAGGGGTAGACGAATTGCACTAACACCACCCAATTGAATTGGGTCAGTCACATCATTAAGATTCCCAATATCGTCTTGGTGGCCCACTTGTCTACCATTACTTCCGGTTACGCTCATCTCTTCCTCTGTTCAAAACAAGCAACACAAACACAAATTAAAGTAAGTTGCTTCAACTACAACCAAAAAGATCACAATTCAACTTCAATAATAGAATTCTAAACAACACCACTCCCCGGAAGCGGCGCCATTTTGATTAACGTCTCAAGTACACCTCATCCAATTCTAGGTGTAAACGATCGTTAACTAGTATAAAACCCACGAAAGGTTGGGGGTCGAACCCCACAGGGAGCGGTACATGTTCAAATTCAATTATGAAGTGTAAATGTGGTCTAATTTGTTATAGGAATAGAAATTATCTAAAACATACAAATAAATCTAAAGGGGTGACAACAAATGTCAGATGGGGGTTTTGGATTGTCAATTATATATCAGCTACAATACAATCAAACACTAAGGAAATAACAATATTGAGAGAAATTCTCGGGATGTGATCGATTATAGGCAAATTTCACTGCATGGGTAATTGAAACTACTAATAAATAGCTAAATATCAGTGGGTAGGCTAGACTATAGATGCAACAGTTTTCTCTCAAACAACTATTACGAATCAGATGATTTCTTTCGAACATCAACAAGCTTAACAGATAAGAACAACCCACATCTTAATTCATCTACTCTCTCGAGCTAGATAAGTAGAATTGAGATTAGGATTTACTCTTTCGAGCTAAACCCATATCAACCCAATAACTACAATCATCTATTAAAAACTTTGATTCTACAACCTTTTTTTCAAGCAAGCTTAGAATTCTAACTTCGAATTGCATTTGCAACTACAATTCTTAGTTTAAAACATAACTATCAATTAAACTCACTTCAATTAAGCATTTAAATTAGTAATTAACAATACCCATAAGCTAATTGAACTCATAATCACATGATCACACCCCAAGAATTAGGGTTTTAGCTAAACATCATAAAATGTAAAAATAATTACCAACTCGATTAGCCATTAGTTGGGTAAGAGTTTCCAAGCCTTTACAAGGGTTAAATTCAAAGACCCACTTGCAAATCTTCAAGTTTGAGTCTCAAAAACGTCAAATTCTACAATGGAACTCCAAAACTAAAAAGAAAAACTCTACTAAATGATTCTATGATTGCATGATAATAAATCTTCGGTTCAAAATTCAATTTATAGTTGCCCAATTTTTGGCCTGGAAAGCCATTGGGCTAGATAAGTCAGGCTGCGCTGAAAGGTCGGCGATCAGCCGTTTGCTCCAATCCATCGCCGGTTTGCATTGGTCAGTTGTCCTCAAGGTTTTGTGACTTTAGGCGATTAAGGTTGCCATTGCGGAGTGGATCGGCGATTCGCCGAATGCCCATATCTCTCGCCAACTTGGTTTTTCTCCCCAAGGCTGGCACGCTGGAACTTTGGACGAGCTAAAGAGCCAGTCGGTGGTTTGCCGAGTGGTCTTGGCGATCACCAACATCACTGTTCTCCACTTCTTTAGCTTGTTTTGCTCCTTTTTATCTGGTAGTGTCCTTGCCTTGCTCCTGAGCTCACCAAAATTTAAGGTGGCAAAATTGACCTGCAAAATTAAACCATCTTGAATATGCACTCAATGTGTTTGATGATGGGCCCAAGTTATCTTATTTGATGAACAAGAATTTTGGCACACTCACTTTATTTTAAGCTCTTAATTTTGATCAACTTCTTAAAAGTTTAAATAAAGCTAAATGGAACTTAGCCCATTTAGCTACAATCAGTCTACTACACTTTTCCTCTTGCCTAAATATCTAAGTAGGACCAAGAATTATATGTAATGCTCCAAATATGACCGAGTGTATTGGTGAGTATTTGTTTTAAAATACCTATTGTTTCTTTCTTTCTGTAATGACCAAAAAATGCAAAGAGGAAAAGTGTTCCAAAAGTCTTAAAGATGCTTCTTAATTCATTCTCTGCCTGTTCCAGCTATATACAACTTCTTTCAGTATTTCTGTATTCCCCCATTGCATCAATAACACATTAAGGAGCAAGGTCCATGCCTTCCATATGTATTGACTATACAAAAATAAAAAGATGAGCGGGAGATTCACTGTTGGCTTCATGTAGAAAGCACCTACTGCATAGCTGAAAACCTCTTTTTTTTTTGTAAATTGTCCTACGTTAGGAGCGTTTCTTGTACGGCCAGACAACCAAAGCAAGGTTGTTTTGGTAATTCTTTTATCTTCCTCATTGCTTTCCATCTCCATATCTCCCACCCACTGGATATTTTAGCAAGATTTTATGAACTTTCTTATTCTGTCCACTCTCTATGCTAGAGAATCAGGAAATTGGACGTATTGAGAGAACTAATTCTGTGTCAAAAAGAGTTGGTAGCATTGTAAAGAGGATACGTTTGGTTGAATGAAATCTTAATTTTAACCAAAAAAAAAGAAACTTAGCTTCTCACTGGTTGTATCAACATGAGGTATATATATCATGATGAATCTTAAAAAAGAAAACTCTTTCACAACGAAATATGATCAGTTGGATCTTGAATGAGTGTTTACATAATCTTGTTTTGTATGAAGAAATAGTGAAATGAAATTGTCTTGGCTACGATAGTGATGTCCATATGTCAGGGGCAATCACACATATAATATATTCAATCAATACATTTTAGAGTGTAATATTAATTTATGTAGATTGTTAAATATCTTCAAGATGCAATGTTAATATTTTCATGTATTTCATAGGGTACTACACGAATTATTCAATTCTACAATATGGAGTTTTGACTTTAAATTTTGTAATCTTTTGTAAAAGCAGCAAGTCCATTGTGTGATGTTCTTTTACATCCTGATATGTGATTCAGTAAGAATTCTCTTTGTGTATGTGTGTTGCTCCGTATAATGTTCTTTTTGATCGATTTTCTTTTTTGATATGCAATTACTTTTTTTATTGAAAGAATATTTGTCTGCCAAATATTCGAGAGTTTTACACTTTGCTTAATTAAGAGTACTGGTTTGTCAACAATTTATATTTCGTGATGTTATGTAAGCATATCCTTTGATCGATTATTTGTCATGGTCCATTTCTCTTTATAAAAACGATTTATTAACAACGGATAAAGTAAGAGCATGTTGCCTGGTAATAGCCTATTCAAGAAATAAAACTTAGATGAGAAACTTTCCTTTTTGGACTTTTAAGTAAGATATATTCTTTCCTCTTTCCTTTCGACATCAAAATTGGAATTCTCCTCCACTTCTCTGGACTTATTTCATAGGTTCAACCATATCTCATCGTCACTTGCCTAAATTTTATGTTTGATTGCAACTTTACTGTGGACTCTAAGAAGGTATATCTTGAAAAAAAAATCACATAAGTAAAGACATGTCTTGTGAAAATAAAATAGTAATTTCAGCCCTGAATCTTCTTCTATTCTACCCGTTGAATGCACTCCACTTAATTTAATATACTTATATGTTCACTCATTTATGCCATTGTCATATAATTTTTAGGTGTGCTCATTTGTAGTTGAATATTTGACTATTGTGGTTCATTATTTTACTCTCAAGGCCTAAACTATTTGGTGGCTAGAGTGACCACTATTTCGATCTGTTGTCTGGACATTTGGATTGTAAATCAATTCAAGTAGTTATATCATGAACTTCGACTATGCTATTGTGGCAGCTGTGGAAATAGAAGATGAAGAAATTTTCATGTTCTTATAAAGCTATTTATTAGGTCGACATTCAAATGAATCTACTGCTTTCACAACTTTGAACTTAGCCGAAAGACCAAGAAAAATATAGTGATATGTTTTGATAGTATGTTAAAGGAAATGAAAGCATTTAAGTTATTTTCTTTACCGTTGGAAGCATTTTACTATAAAGTGATAATCGACTATAATGAAATGTTTGTTATGAATTTGCTTGGATAAGTCCAGTGTTACTAGACATTATTGGTTTTATATCCGTTTTGGTTTTCATCAGTAATTGTAATTTTGTGTACCCTCTATGCAATTTTATCATTGCTTTGATTCTTTATAAAATGTTGGGCTCGTGTTGAGCACGGGCCATTTCTTTCTAGTCATTATCGATAAGAAAGTATTAAGTAACATACTAATATATCACATGTTTGGACATAATAATATAAAATGTAACTCATTATCTTAATTACCAAACTAAATTTTGCTATCCAATTTTGCAGGTTCATCGATTGTCTAACTATTTGACATATAACAAAATAGTTATTTGAATAGGTTGATTATTATACTAATGTAACACCTCAAAAATTTCTAAGCTAAGACTTGAATCATTCTTCATTTGCGTATAAGTTTGTATCAGGTGATTTTTAAATTGTGCTTAGGTGTTAAGGTCAATTCTTAAGTGTGGGAATAGATTTGGACATGATTAAGGTCACAAGAGTCCACTAGCACTAAGTTTAGTTGAAAGCTTCCTTACAGATTAAGCTTTGATATAAAATTCTACTTAGGTCAACTTCAAACGATCATATATTTCAGGAAATAATGAATTAGGTGCCCATGACCTATCAAATTAAAGGTCTATGAATCATCTTTCCAACGCCACTAAGTTTGCCTCATTTCGAGTATGGAGTAAAAGGTTATGACCATTTTACCAAAGACTACCATAGCAAAGTTTTCTGAGTTAGTGACCTATAAATCACTTCTACGAGTCGTAGAAAGAGCTACGACCCGTACTGTTGACTAATAGAAAAAAGTTCTGGAAGTCAAATTTTTGGGTCCATTTCTTACGAAGCCATCTACAGGTCATAGTTTGGGCCCGTAAAATGAACATTTGAGATTTAAAATTTCAATATGAGTTCCACGGATGGGGTCCGTAGATCAAACCACAAACCATAGATGGCCTCGTGGAAGCTGATTTTCGACAACTTTTAAGAACTTATCTCAATCTATATAGAGTATTTTTACTTGAGCATTAAGTTATATATTATGGGAGTAATATTGAGCACCGATATGGGGAAGAGTTCAGACAACTCACATTCCCTATAAATCAAGTAGCCAGCGTGGGTTAGGATCACACCGACTATTGGTGACTCTTCACTGCCTATGAGCAGACCTTTCATATGGATTCATTATTTGAGTTTATTCTATACCCGGGCAAAGGTATGGAACAATTCTGACAGCGTGGGCAAAACATTGTATCATCACGAGGCTCATATTAATGGTTGTCGGTTAGAGAAACTCCTAGTAACGTAAAGTAAAGTAAAGTATATTTTTATTTATATATTTCAGTTCAATATTTAATATTATTACATTTTTACGGTAAGAGCTTAAATAATTTTCATCATGATTTACACTATATTTTAGTTGAGTTACATTCAGTTCGACTATTTGATTTATTCAGCCCTATTACATACTCATACATTCAATGTACTGATGTCATTCGACCTGCATCGTTTCATGATGCAGATTCAGGTACTTAGGATCATCAACAAGAGTTCCGTTTAGATCACATCATCCGCTCCTCAACTTTTGGTGAGGCCTCCTTACTTTTGGAGGATTCTAGTTTTATGATTTGTTAGTAGTAGCATTTTGAGGTGTCGTGGGTCTTGTACCGACACCTATCTTTATACAGTAGCGACTTCATAGATATACAATCTTAGTTAGTTCGATAGTATTTAATTTCAGGTGTATTATTTAAAACTTTATGTTGAATACTCAATATTTTCATATAGCTTTGAGATTTAATAAACTGTTTTAAATGATTTTTCAGTTTTGATGTTTGTATATGCTTGAGTTAGTCTTCCGCTTTGTAGTCAGCCAGGACAAGGGTTCACTCAAGAACCAACAATGGTTCTCAAGTGTGGGCCACGTCCAGAGTGTAGACTCGGAGTGTGACAACTCATTAATTACAATGTGATTTTGATATAACTCATATCACATATAATATTTTCTTGGGACTCACATACCAATATCAACCATATTAACTTGAAAAGCAATAAAATATGCATATCATCATATGCATACAAAATGAAATATATATATATATACTAGTTTTGGAAACGTGCCTTGCACGTTTGACCTCTATTACTGTATAAAAATTCTATGGCCTGACTCATGTATAGAAAACATTTGCAATATCAACCATATTAACTTGAAAAGCAATAAAATATACATATCATCATATGCATACAAAATGAAAAAGGTCAAATAAAGCAATATATTAATAAGAAAGAATAATCAATAAATAAAGAATTATATAAAAATTATAAGATGATGATATACAAAAGTCTAGTGGACTAACATTTTATGTCCAATTTATAAAAGAAGAAATTGTACACATCAAAAGTTGTGAGTGAATATGAAAGTAATAGAGGAAAAAAAAATTACTTGATTTTGTAGATGAATATGGCTGTGTTTAGGGGTGCGCATCGGTCGGTTCGGTTCGGTTTTATGTGTAATTGGTTCGGTTTATCGGTTTTTGGTTTGTAAATACGTCAAACCAATAACCAAACCAATAATATATTTCTTATCGGTTTTTGGTTAATCGGTTTATGGTACTTAACGGTTCGGTTTTCGGTTTAGCCAATAAAAAAATACTCATATATATTATATACACGATAAGAAAATTTTCAAATAAACCATATGATTTTTCCAGCATTTGGCATGAAAGTAATAATCATAAAAGTAACAATCATTTTTCTTGCAAGTTTAGACACTAGACACATTCAAAGGAAAAAGTTTGAAAGTAACAATCGTTTAACCATTAACAATAAGACTAGTAAATTTAGTATACTCTTATTGGGTTATCGGTTTAACCATTAACAAAAATCATAAAACCGGAAATCGAACCAATAACCCAATAAAAAATTTTGCAAAACCGTTTAAAAACCGTTAGCCCAATAACCCAATATCAATAAACCAATAATATTTTTTTCGGTTCGGTTTATTGGTTAAATCGGTTTTTGCACACCCCTAGCTGTGTTGGCGAAATGGAACCATAAAATTGATAATAAACTTACGTCTTATTTTTCGCTAACAGATGAAGAATGAAGAATAAAAAATGAACATAAGGAGTTATTATAAAAATGTATTGAAAAACTTAAAAGAAAAGACATTTATTTCATAAGCGATAAAAGAGGTAATCAATTCAAATGAGATTTGCCTTTTTATCTAATGTGGCTATATTTGTGTTTACGTTTTTTTTATTTATCATGTTTATAAAATGTATATTTATATTTTTACACTTAAATGTTTTGGTATAATATTTGCTTGAAAGATAAAAAAAAAAAGTATTTAATATTTCATGGCTTTAAAGCTAAAAAGACTAACAATCAAACCTCATTAAAAAGTGAAAAATGATAAGTTGTAGCATCTAATCATGTATTTGGTCTAGTTTAATTGTCATTATTTATTTGATTTTAAAAGTTAGTAAGGTATTTTTTTTAATTAAAAAATTAATGAAGGGTGTTTTCGTAATCCAACATTGAACTTAAAACCCTCACACTTTCATGTTAATTTGTGTTGAGTCATTAAAACGATATATATACATTTTCCTAAATAGTCTTTTTATGAGCAGATAAAAATGTTAACTACAAAATTCTTTATTTGCAGAATAGTCGTGATGTTTCATGATTTATGAGCGGTCAATTAGAACAATAAAGATTATATTTAAACATGTGTGAAATGAATAATATAAAATATATCTACAAATCAGAAGCTCAATCTGAAAAATAGTCAGGATGTTTGATTAGGTGATTATTTGATGAGTCATGTCGTCTAAAGTTTTGTTTTAAATTTTCTTGTTAATCTTAAAAGTTAATAAGTTTAACGCAAATTAATTTATGCTACTATTTAGCTTTTTGCTTAAAAAATAAAAGTTCAACACATATCACATTTGAGTCAAGACAAACGAAAAATCACCCTATATATCTATTTAAGGCTTAATATTACAGCCTTTAGATGTACTTTTTTTATATTACTACTTATAACAGTTTAATTACAAATATTAACAGATTAGTTTTAATTTATAATTTAATTAATTAGTTATTATTTTTATAATTACATTATAATTAATAAGTAAGAGAAATAACATTAATATTAGAGAATCAATTGTCACTATCGCTTACACCATTTTAGGGATAACATTAATATTAGAGAATCAATTGTCATTATCTCTTACACCATTTTAGGAATTTTTTTCCAGATTTCACACAGCAACCCCCACCTTCCTCTTTTACCCCCACGCAAACCCCACACCCCCACCCTCACGTTTCTCTTTTACAGAGAACTAATTTTTTCTCTCTCACCATCTTCAACGTTCGTCTTCTTCATTCAAAAAGAAAATCAGTAGAACTCCCACATTTATATGATTTAATGGTGGGATGAGATCTACAATGTTGAAATTCCTGCAAAGTGTGGTTCCTCTCAGTCGAAGGATCAAAAGGAGAAAAAAAACGAAGCAAAGAAAA
>NW_006239106.1:589538-605720 GCF_000226075.1 Solanum tuberosum
AAAATGGTATAAAATGATTTTTCTTTCAAAAAAATTTCAGTGATTGTGGTTTGTACACGTGTCTATTTGCTGAATACATCAGTAATGGAGTTTTTGATATGCGTTCTGTTGATATCGATGGAAAGTACCATCGTCAAAGGTATGCTACAATCATATGGCATTATGGAAAAACAAAGAATGATGATGGCGCGACCAGTGAGAGTGAAGTAACTGGCACTGTTGCTAGCAAATTTGATGGACCCCGCATAGCAAAAGAACATGCTCCAGATACCAGCAATTATCCCACACCAAGATCACGGAGATCAAATTTGAGATAGTTGATTGCACCTTAGACTCTTTAGAATTACAAGTTTTTTTTTTTTGCTTTTGGACGATATTTTTGTGTTTGTTACAGCTTTAAGTAGTTGATGTATATAATATCCATTATTTTATTCCAAAAAGATACCAACTACATATGAATTACAGATTGACTATTGTAATCGCAGGATACTAGTTATATACAGACTACATTCCAAATGGATACACCATTCTAAAGATAAATTACACATTGACTATAATAATTCTCGGGATAACAGTTATATACAAAATGCATACAAATTGGATTCAACATTTAGAGTTTATGACTTTACAATGTCTTATTAACTATAAAGAAATCATACTATTAATTTAGAGTTCATGAACTAACTTTGACTTATAATTGGGATCCAAACTATACATCTTTGGCATCCAAATTCATATTCTAATACAAAAAAATAAAAAATGAATGAAGTTGGTATCTAACATGTATAAATACCTTGTATAAACGATTATGCCAATGTAAAATAGTGACAACAATTCTGGAAAAAATAGCAGAGAGAGAAACGTTGAAGAAAATGGATAAAAATAAGACTTTTTAATTAATTTAACAGATTAGAGTGAATTAAGGAAATAAATAATTCCTAATTAGTTTGTAATCTCCTAAATTTATGCTAATTAATAATGTCATCAATCAATTCAAATTTAATTAAATACACCTATTTCCGTTTTTTATTTTTTCTTCAAAATCGATTTATTTTCCTTTTTTATCTTTTTTTTTTTCAAAACAGATTTTTACAATTAATTAAAAAAACGTTTTTTTTAAATAAAATATTATAACCTGAAATTTTTTATTGTTTACAACTTGAAAGTTTTATTCTACTGCTATAACTTGAAAATATTAGTCTAATAAATGTCATATGAAATTTTCAAAATCTCAACACCTTTGATCTGCAAAAGGTTTACTCCAATTGAAAAAGTTCAAAAAATTTGGTCACATTTATGTATATTAAAATATACATTTGCACAGTTAATGAAAGAAAGCATAACTTATTAGATTCCAAAATAATAATATTTGCATAATATATAAATTATTGTATTTTCTTAATATATTTTTGAATTTGTCCCTTATTTAATCATGGTTCCACCAACCAAAATACATGTTCAGTTCTTTCTTTAGTTTCATCTTGTAAACTTTTTTTAGTTTTTGTTGATCAATTTTATATTTAATTACTTACAAAGACAAAAAAAATATATGTCGTAAATGAAAAAGAAGAGAATAACTGTAATAAAATCACGACAGTAAGAGACATGCACATGAAAACATCTTTGGACCACACGTGATAATTTACAGTATTAGAACAATTGATTAACAATAAAGTAAAAATAAATCAAGTGAAAAGTCTACACAGTATATTAGGCATCAGAAAAGAGCTTCTTTAAAATGAAAAAAAAGAAAGTAAATTTACCCGGATCTTGAAGTTGAAATTGAACACTGTTCGAAACAAAATAAGAATGTTTTGACACTTTGGTATCTACTTTTATTTAGTGAAATAGTAATAAATTATGAATAAAGACTATGTCATAAATATTTTTCTTGTAATGGTAGAAGCTTATAGGACCAAATCAATAATAGTTGGATTAGGGACAAGTGATATTCCAAATAATAGTACTATTTTAATTATGGAAATCTGAAAAGGTGTAACCTACTATAATTATTGGCATTTCAATGAAACTAATTTTATATCTATTAATTATTAATATATGTTATTTATTTGGTTAAAAGGTAAAATTTTCACGTAATTTTTATATTTTTTCATAAATATATAATAATAGTGTTTAATAAAATATGATAGTATTTATTTTAATTATCTATATTTTTATCCATAAATATTATGACTTTATAAGGACATTTTAGTAATTTAACTTTTTTTTTTTTGCTTTCCACTTTTAATAATGATGATTATGATTATGATGATGATGATGATATATGATATATATTTCATACAGAGTAAAAAATAAAATAACTAAACCCTACATAATTAAGCCATATATTATTAATCACTACGTTACTAATACCTACGCAACTCTAACCAACAACCAAAAACCAAAGACATAGAGATCAACAAATTAAAGGAATTCAAAACTTTAATCCTTTAACAAAGAGAGCACTTGGCATTGGCTCATTTCATGCTATGATGTTGTCTCCCTATCTCTTGGTTGAAGCGGGGATGGGACTCTATAGTCTCTATCTAGTGCTCTTCCAGCTCGATATCAGTATAAGTATCAATCTCTTTCCGTTCCTGTGTATGAGTGGAATTTTGAGTAATCGATGAGACTAGTAAGAATTCTCCAATAGGTATAATCCTTGTTTTTGTTCCTTCTTTAAATGCTTGAGGGACTTCTTTCAATGTCAATGCTTCAAGTACTACTAGGCACAACATAGCGAGAAGTCAGTCTACTCTGTTCATCTACCCCTAACAATAACAAGCAAGAGGGGGTGCTAAAGTTCAACTTCAACTCTCTCCATTCACTTTTACTTGTCTATTATACTATATTATTATTTTTTCATGTTTTACCTATAGCTATTAATGATTATTCTCCAAATCATTTTATAAGACTTTATACTAAACACTAGTTATTATAATATTGTGGTAAAATACTCAAATTAATTATTATTTTTCAAGAGACGACATGCATAGTCCAAAGTACTGAAGTAGTGGACAAATAAAAGTAAAATGAGGGGTCGGAATAGTTCTTTACAAAAATGGTGATCACTGAAACTGAAAATAGCCTTCAATTACCTTTGTTATTAGCTACAAAATTTATTAGTAATTCCTAATTAATCCATTGCAAAATAGCTCCTAGCAAATTGGATTTTCATGTAATTCATTGTTAATCTGTAGCTAAATGAAAGTAGCATGAAATTTTGACCGTTTAACTACGAAATTTTGTTCGGTCACTAATTCTTTTTTTCTTGTAGTGTTTGGGATATATGGAAGGATGTATCATTTTTAGCTTTTTAGATTGGCGCATTTACTCTGCATTTGTGTTCATTTCACATAGAAGCGACAATTCAGTTTTTGTGGCCTATATGTAGAGGATTTACTGTTAATTGTCAATGCAACATTCCTCCGCCCATAAGATTTCCGTTGCCAATGGAGTCTATGGACATGTCAGGCTGGAACAAGATCAAGGACAAGGTGTCATGCTGTAGAACATAACAAAGAAAACCTCAAAATATCATGAGTTAGGAGACACGAGAAATATATCAAAAGAGGACGAAATAGAACGGGATAAATGACCATACACACAAGTAAGTCAGTAGAATAGCAAGGGAAGCACACATGACACAACAATCACAAAATCATGCTATTTGCATCATTTCTTTAATCTATAAGTAGGAATAGCCAGCAAAGGCATTTCTCTACATGTTACTAGCCCAAACTTCTCATCAATGTCTAAATCACAAGGCTGCATACCATTTGGAAGCTCCCACTCAAAGCAATGCACCAATTGTGCCACCATAAGGCGGACAACAGTAGCTGCCAACTGCATTCCAGGACAACTTCTTCTCCCAGAGCCAAATGGTACAAGTTGAAAGTCGCGTCCACGAAAATCTATAGTGGCAACCGTACGTCGACTACACAATCTTCCATGGACTCATGATAAAATAGTGGCACTACAGGATGCAGCCTCAGGCCCTCTTTTACAACCATGTCTAAGTACTTCAAATTTTCCAGGTTAGATTCTTCAACCATTATTTCAAAGCCTACCACTTCTTGCAACTCCTTTTGGAGTTTCTTCATCACTTGGGGATGTCTAAGAAGTTCTGTGAGTATCCATTCCGTTGATGATGCTGTAGTGTCCATTGCAGCTACAAGCATGTCCGGTATAGTAAAAAGGAAACAGAGGAATTAATTAGTAGTACAAACCATTTCATTCTCAAGGCTTGTGGTATATTAAGCTTATACTAGTAAACATACAAAGAGGGTAGCTTTTACGTGACTACGGTCAAACTGAAATTCTGCTTCTCCAGATTGAACTTCTTGCTTTCTCATGGATTGAAATGAATTGATCTTGCGATTGCTCAAAAGGTGCAGAGTGCACAACTTGCGCATGTTGCGCCAATACACACCATACTTTGCAAATGCCATATTCTTCTGTCCATAAGACAAATATTGAGATGCCTCATGATGAGGCCTACTAGCAAAGATGTGATCATACGTCTTGAGGACCTTCTCCGCTGCATCAGCAGACGAGGCAATGATTGTAGGTACTAGCCCTAGTCTCACATACATAATAGGACCATGTTTCTTAACTAGTTTTTGTAAATCTTCGTGTGGATTTTTACCAGCTAACAAATGAAGATGTCCTAAAATGGGAAAGCCTGTTGAACTTGGAGGAAACTTTTTCCTCTTGGGAATGTTTAGCAGCTGATACAAGGCATATACAAATAGAGAAACCATTAGAGTTGCCCATAACAAAGTCATTGAGTTAGAAGAGAAAAATTCAGTCTTAATTATTCAGATTTGTAGATAGTTTATAAAGGAAATGCAGGACAAGAGCAAAGTAGCAATAGTAATTACTGATATGCCCTATAACTTTGAGTGTGCATAAACAGACACTTAAACTTGTATAAAACTGAATAAGTAGGCACATGTATCCTACATGACATATTACAAGTAGAACACCAAATAGGATGTGAACTGTCACATAAGAAGTCATGTAGGACACATGTGTCTATTTGTTCCATTTTATACAAATTTAAATGTCTACTTATGCACGTCCAAAATAAGAGGGCACAAAAGCCGTTAAAGTATACATGTTCAAAATATTCACTTTCAATACCACGGTAGGGTTTTGCTCTTAGCAGCCGGGCATAATTTTAATTAATTTGAAGATAAGTACTGATTAACTGTCACTTTTATTACTTATACTTCATAAGTACTCTGAATCCTATTATAAAAAAGATTCATTTGTAATTTACTATTCCCTCAATTCCTTTTTATATGTCATCCTTTCTATAAATAGCTGGATCATAATACTTGTCATTTCATAAAATCAATACATGATAAGTAATAAGTAACTTATTACTTAGTCTTGAAAATATATACTTTGACCAACCTAGAAAAACTAATATGTAACTAATATTCATTGGAGTACTTTATACATTGATTAATTACTCTTTCCATTCAATATTCTTTAAAATCTGATTTTAAAAATAAACTCAAAAAGTTAAATAGTCATCCAAATGCATTTTAATTTTTGAAATCTAGTATATTCATCATATTTTGAAAAGTTGATTTAAGAAAATATTAAATAAGGGTAGAAGGGTAAAGTTACTTAATTTCTTAATGCAAGTGTACTCTAAAAATGTGACATATAAAAAGGAACGGAGGGAGTACTAATTGAGGTATATGAAAAGAATTTGAATTATGAGTTCCAAAATATTTTATTGCTCATTTTAATGTATGTGATATAGTTTGACTTAGCATAAAAAAAAATTAAAAAATACTTTTGAAATTTGTAATTTAAAATAAATTATAGATATTTGTGAGTATAAATAATTTCATTAAATATAAAATGAAAATTCTAAAGTTTTTGAATTGTTACTAAATATAAAAATATGTCATTATTCTCGGTACAAAAGTGAGTCAAATAAATTGAGACTAATAAAATATAATTTTGACTAGGGGTTTCTCACTTTCTAGTCAAAGATATGGTAATTTTTTTTATATGATAATAGATATTAGAAAAATGAATAATTAACATACCCTAACAGATCTATTCCCAAAGTCTCCTATTTTTTATTATTATTTTTTAAATTAAAGCAGCCGTCAGGCCATTAGTATTACATTTGGACGGTTATTGTTTTATAATGTATTATATTGTATTATGTTGTGTTATATTACATTGTACGGTATTGTTTTAATGAATACAACGTTTTGATTGATTGTATCGTTTTTCTTCATTACATAATGTCACACATCTATAATCTGAATGATAAACCTATAAGAAAACTAGAATACTAGGTAGAGCTATTATGAAAAGATAGGGTAAAATAAATATAAATGTTATTATTAAATACTAAGGTAACGGCATCACACCAAACATGTCGTTACACAAAATGAGTCTTTTCATTATTATCTAACGATGAATTTAAACATTACGATACAATAAAATTTAATTAACAATCAAAACAAACATTGTACTTAAACTAACAGGTAACAACTAACGGATAACAACCGTCCAAACAAGGTGTTACTATTCTTCCTATTTATAATAATGCGACCAATTTTCACCAATGCATGAGGTAAATATTATAAATATTTCAATTTTTGTATGAAGAATTTATGTTTTTTGCCTTGTTTATATGACAATATCATTTATTGAAGAGTGAAAATAGATCTCTCTTTAATTGTCATTTTTCCAAACATATGCAAATTTAATAATTAAAGAATTAATATCAATTTTACATCAAACGTTAAGTATTTTGACTCTTATGTACCTCTTAGTCAAAGAAATGATTATCTTTAAATACCTTTAATGATCATGAAAACTAATGTTAAGCATATTTGATATAGCATTTTAGTTGTTGTTAAGCATATTTGATATAGCATTTTAGTTTACATTTTTGCCTAATTAAAAAAATATACTAGATACGAGACCCCGTGCCAGCACGGGCCCAATATATACTCCCTATCTCAATTTATATGATATATTTCAGATTTTGAAATTTAAACAAGTCTAATCTTTGATCGTAAATTTTTCATAAATCTTTTAAATAATTTAAATTGTCAATTATTGTGACTTATAGCACTTTTTACGTAATTTAAAAATATATAAATTTATTTTTAAAAAATTAAAGATTCCATAAGCAAATTCTCAGGCAAACTTAAACTCTAGAAAATGAAATGTGTCACATAAATTGAAACAGAGGGAGTATTATTTTTTTATTTTAATTTATGTGATACAAATAGAACTTGAGAAATTATTCAAATTTTAAGTAATTAATTACTGTAATTTATAATATTTTTTACGTAATTTTGTTGAAACAATATATATTATTTCATTTCTCAATTTACGCGGCACATATTTAAATATTTTAAGTTACTAATTATTGTAATTTGTAGTACCTCTTACGTAATTTCTAAATAATATGTATTACTTCTCATGTCTCAATTTATAGGACATTGATATTGCCAAATTTTTATGTCTTTTGAATATTGTAAGTTATTAATTAATGTAATTTATAATACTTTTTACGTTATTTTAATCAAGAAAAAATCTTTTTGGCCAGAAAATTTGGCCAGAATGATATTTTATCTATGTTATTTTACCTTTAAAAATATTTATACCTTTTTAACTTTAATACATTTTAACTAAAAAAAGGAAAAAACATCAGTTTATTAAAAAAAAAAAACATCATAGTTTTTTTAATTTTCTGGTCAAATTTTCTGTCTATTTTAGCACTTCTCTTTAATCAAATACGAAATATCTTAAATTTTATTAGTTAATTTTCTTTTATGTGAAATAATAATTTTCTTCAAAGATAACAAAAATTACATTCTGATGGGATGAGTGGGGTCCGGGTAAGTCATAATAACTAGGGGTGTGCAAAAATCGATTTAACCAATAAATCGAACCGAAAAAAACACTATTGGTTTATTGATATTGGGTTATTGGGCTAACAGTTTTTAAACGGTTTTGCAAATTGTTTTATTGGATTATTGGTTCGGTTTCCGGTTTTATGATTTTGTTAATGGTTAAACCGATAACCCAATAAGACTATACTAAATTTACTAGTCTTATTGTTAATGGTTAAACGATTGTTACTTTCACACTTTTTCTTTTGAATGTGTCTAGTGTCTAAACTGACAAGAAAAATGATTGTTACTTTTATGATTATTACTTTCATGCCAAATGTTAGAAAAATCATATGGTTTATATGAAAATTTTCTTATCGTGTATATAATATATATGAGTATTTTCTTATTGGTTAAATCGAAAACCGAACCGTTAAGTATCATAAACCGATTAACCAAAAACCGATAAGAAATATGTTATTGATTTGGTTATCGGTTTGATGTATTTACAAACCGAAAACTGATAAACCGAACCAATAACACATAAAACCGAACCGAACCGACCGATGCGCACCCCTAATAATAACAACATGCCTCTTTAGACATTTAAAAAAGGCTCAAACTTTAGTTTATTTACTAATGTATACCAATGGATTTAATGTAAAATGATGCAAAAACAAGGGGCAAATGCAACTTTGAAAAAGTAGTGTATTACCAACAAAAAGACACTGTGGGAATCAAAGGAAAAATCATGAAGCAGACAACTCTCAAAGCAAATTGTACTACCATCCAAAGTAACGTAAAAGCAGAATTATCCAGTAAATTATCAACTTGCCCTTGTCTAGGAAGCAAGCATGTTGATGAACAGCTGCATCCTAGACTCTTCTATAGTAATAAGGTATGAATCAATTTATGTATTATTTTATGTAATACGTAATTAACTAATGTATAAATAACATGCGCGTGTAGTTCACGTGATTCATGGGAGCGTGAAAAGGATCGTCAATAGTTGGGCATTTTGAAATGGTTGTTGTGAGTTGTGACGGAAGCAAAATGTGTTTAGTCCTCTCAAGAGCATGAAAAGACATGGTATTAAAAAGTTGATAAGTAATTAATTAGCACATTCTATCCACTGGTGTTATCTTATTTTAGATTACCCTTTTTTGGGTAATAACTACTACTCCCTCTGTTTCATAAAGAATGACCTGGTTTGATTTGGCACAAAGCTTTAGAAAATAAAGAAGACTTTTGAATCTTATGGTCCTTAATTAAAGTTATGCCAAATGTACTAAATTGCCCTTCAATCTTGTGGCTTTAAACATGTCACGTGAAAAGCTGAAATTAAAATGTTACCAAAAAAGAAAAGAGGTCATTCTTTTTGAAGCAGACTAAAAGGAAAGGAGGTCTTTTTTTTTAAACGAAGGGAATATATATTAAAGCAGTTTTTTTTTTTCCAGAACTTGGCAATTTTAATACTAGCACATTTGACCTTTTGTGTACTTTGGGTACCCTTTTGTCCACCCTAATGTCATTACCCGCCACTTTGCCTTACAAATTTGGCAGAAAATAAGGAGGAAGAATTTAGAGTTATGAAGAAGTTAGTGAAAGACTCTAGAATCTCCTATATCTTTCCTTAGAAGACTCTAGATTGCCTGAGAAAATATCTTAGAAAGGCTTAGAATTCTCTAGACTAGTAGAAAATTCTAGATGAGGGACTAGATATTTTCAAGGAAGGCTTTGAAATTCTCTAGAACTTGTAGAGAATTCTAGATTAGGACTAAATTGTAAATATTGTAGAAACTTGTAAAATAATTATTATTTACACTTAGGTCCCTAGAAAAGTAGTGTAAATAGAGGGCCTCTCATTTGTAAATCACCCAACAGGTTGTAAAACATTCTCCAAGCAACACAAAGCCTTCTTCAAAAACTTTCCAAGTCTTTCTAAGTCTTAATTGCATTCTCTTAGCGATCTTAGTTCAAAGGGATTACTTGAGCTTACAAAATCTTGAAAGATTAGTGAGTAATTTGTCAAGTGCCGCACGGAGCTTTAGTGAGACTCTAAGTCCGTGAAACTAATCTCAACTTTCCTACCTACCTAATGCCCCTTCAAATTCTATAAAGACATGGGGGACAACTTAATTAAGCTTTAATTATTTGTATAATTTTGTCTCTTATTCTTGTTTGGGACAACTAGATCTTTTAATTAGATTGACAAATATATATTTCTTAATTAATTTGAAGGGGTTCACATTTGTAGTTGAACTATTTCATACATTTCTAAACTTGAAGGGCAAGGTTTGTCCACTGTTCTCCAAAGCCTAGTTTCCGGAGGATCCTCTTCAAGTATTCCCAAGACACTCTATCGTAAGTTCTTGTCATGTCGAGTTTCATCACCACATTGCCACCCCTTGTTAGGTTTGTTGATATCACTAATGATTTCTTAAGCCAACAAAAATGTTTTCCTAGATAGATCTTCCTTTTATGAAACCACTTTGGTTCTTGCAGATGATCCTAGGAAAGATACTAGAAAGTTTGTTGCTAAGGATTTTGGAAATAATTTTAGAAAACACGTTACAAAGGCTAATGGGTCTAAGATCTGAAAATCTTTAGGGATGATCAATCTTGGGAATCATAACAATGCAGGTGTGGGTATAAAACTTGGTGAGGGTGACTCCTTTAAAAAAAGAATTTACAGCATTATGAACATCGAATGAAATAATACTCCAACACTTATGGTAGAACATTCCACTTAATCCATCAGGCCCAGGCGAGCTGTTGGGATCAATAGAGAAAACAGTATCTGTCACTTCCTTGAGCTCTGGGATGGCATTAATCATAAGGTTATCTTCCTCTGTGATGCAACTATCAACACAATCTAGGGCACTGTAATCAGTATTGGTAGAATCTTGAGCAAACAGGTTCCGATAGAAATTCACCGCTCCATTCGCTATAGCATCAGTGTCTTCCAGCCAGTTATCATTATCATCTTGGATTCTTCTGATATTCAACTTCCTTCTTTTATCTTTAATGGTAGCATGCAAATAGGTTGTGCTAGCATCTCCTTCATTGAACCATTTAACTCTAGCTTTTAGGCATGGAATGGAATCTTGAATTTTAAAATATCTGGTAAAAATAGCTTTATGCTTGGAGAGTTTGTTGACACCCAATTTTGGACCTCCACAATATAAATTAATCACCGAGCTTCTTCAATTTCGAACGATTTGAAATAATTACTTTTATAAAATTCACAAAGTTTTCAAGTTATTTTAAGTAGTTTTATCATGTCTTATAAATTTTGAATAATATATATGTTTTATATAATTAGTATATTTCTTAAATATTCGAAAATCGTCTCAAAAAGATTTTATTTTGATTAAATCTTCAATTGAATCAACTGGGTTTAAAGTGTATTCTTAATTTGGAGTTATTTAGTTTGTTAGCTTAATTATTTTGGAAGCTTGTTTTATTAATTTACTATAACTTACGTTGTGGTTATAATTTTAAATTACTTAGTCTATAATTAAGTTAGCTATTTTATTTCGTTAAGATTAAAAAGCTCATAAATTAATTTTATTAATTCGTCATATTTGAAGTTTAGCCGAATCTCCTAAAAATAATTCTTTGGGTTACCTCTTTAATTTGTTGGCTAAATTGTCAATTAATTTTATTACAATTTTGGCCAAAATCTAACATCTTATTGACAACCCAAAAGACCCAGCCCACTTCCCACAAAAATCAGCCCAATACAAAAAAAAAATTTAAGCAATGCAATTCCAAAAAGAAACCCATCAATACCTACATACAACGATTACAACAGCACCAACCGACCCACCTCTACGCGCCTCACATTTTTTTTCCCTTCTTCTCGCGTGAATGCACAGAAGAAACCCAACCAGAATCGCATGCCCAGCAAGATGATTGTCGTCTTGTTCCTTTGTCTCGACAAATAGTACGCTCATTCAAATTTTGAGCAGAGCAGGCAGCCACAGATTTTGTCCTGGCATTGAGAGATCGCTCCACGTCGCACCTCAAGGACGGGAGATCGATCCGAGGCGTCCGTCTACCTTTCCTCTTTCGGAATAGGACGAATTTTCAGAGAAAAAGATGTATCTCCTTAATGGTGAAAGCTTTTTTTTAGTTTGAATTCGAATTGGAAATTAAAAAATTTAATCCGGTTTCCCCCCTTTTCAATTCCTATTTGACCCTCTATATAAACCCATCTCTTTTACTGTTTGGGGGGATTTTTTTTCTGATATATTTTCCATAACCTGAGACAAATGATTTTAACCACAAAAATACATTAAACAATACTTAAAAGGGTGAAAAATAAATAAATAAATTGGTAGTCTTGTTCTCTTTTAAGTTTCATTGCCGAACCTCTGTTTATGGAGTCAAAATCAGACAAGTGGTGGAGTTTGCTTCATCGTTAAGCTTGTTGTCCCGGAAGCTGCTCCGAAAAAGGTAAATCTCCTCTTGATTTTAATTTCTTGTTAGTTAATGTTGTGTTTATGCTTGTCAGTTAATGTTGTGTCTATGAATAGAATGAAATTTTTCAATCTTCTCTTATGAATTTTCTATCGATTTTATCCCTTCCAAATGCCTCTGTTTGTCTCACCTGTTATTCTTCTTGTTGACGTTGGATAATAGGCGTTCTTGGTCCAAGTTTGCGTGTTTATTTTATTCGCGTATGAAATGTGTTTCCTAAAGGTTTACTATTTGGACTTTATTGTTGGAGTCGTAGCCTCAAGATTCATGTTCAAGCAGCCTATTGTTGCTAATGTAGCTCTAGTATGCTCAATATCTTGTCATTTTGGTTCTCGAATGTGGGATATGGCTCCTGTAATCAATTTATCTGTAGTGTTTACTTCATAATTTTGTTAGCCTCTTACATAATTTAGGCGATTCGATACGATACACCGTACTACTTTTCTGTTGTATTTGATAGGATTCGAGCAATTATTTTAGAAAGTTGAGTTTTCATACTGTTAGTTGTATGAAAGTTTGCCAGGAAGAATTTGAAAGTTATTATGTCATTGTTTAAACCTTGAAATTATTTATCTTGGTCTCTCTTGATTATGTAATATCTCTTAGAGAACCTTGTAAACTCAAATATCCATACAAATTGGTTGAATTCACTAGAGCAAATTAAATGATTTAACACTAAGCAATTTGTACTATTTTTCACGCAAGTGATTGTATGATACCATGTAGTAACTCGTGAGATTTTATAATATGCTTACTATGATCATTCTCTAGGCACATTAGTAGAGCATCTTCTTCTTCGTCTTTTTTTTAATTTTATTGTTATTATTATTTTTTCTTTTTTTTCTTTTTTTTGCAAGTTTCAAGTTGACTACTTGGGTTGATATCATGTGTACTATAATATTTGCGCCAATCTTGTTCAAACTCCTAATTAGCATGTGTTGATATGAGTATTAAAAGCATGTGTCAGTAAATTGTTTGCCTGGAATTTGGAAGTTTTTGAGCATACCATTGGTTAAAGTGAGTAGATATAGGTGTTATTTATCTATTGTTCACTCTATGTTTGTTTATTTTTTTTTATTTTTTTGATTGATCTTCCTCACCCATGTGTTTGCGATTCATGCACTGTTCTCTACCGTTCGAATACTTTATTATGCAATTTTGAGTTAATATTAATTCGTTACTCCTTTCTTTGTATGTATTGGATTCATTCGTGGACTCCTTTTCCTTGCATTTCGAAATGGGCCACGGAGGCCCAAGTTCATTCTCCTTCTCGAGTCAACCCTCAATCACCAACATTGGAGCAAACAAACAGCTCCAATTGGAAGCGAAAGGGGGTGTATACGCGTTGCATACAGTATGATACAACGGAAAGAGGGTCCAAAAAAAAAATGCCCTAAATTTTCAGCTTTGTATTTTGTTACTTTGGGCCTAAGTCCTTGTCACTTTCATTATTATTTTGTTAGAGTTTAGGACAGGTGGAAGAATATTGGGCCTAAGGCCCAAAAGAAATATCTTATATATATTAGACTAGGATAGGTGCAGCTGATTTAAATGGGCCAAAAGCTCAAAACGAGATTAGATCCAAGTACTGGCCCAGGCGGACAGAAACCAGACTTGGGCCCAAATCTCCCTCTCTCCTTATTATATATCTCGTGTTAATTTTATTGTTAGTACATGCTTATTTGCTAATTAATTTTAAGGTTCTTAACTCATAATTCCCCAAAGGACACCCATTTTGAGTTAGCTAACTTATAATACTTTGTCTTAAAATAACTAAGTATACTTATCCTTTTTCCAAATTAATTTCTAAAAAATTTAGAAGCTTTTTCTCTACTTGGACATTTTAGATAATATATTCCCTTTTCCTCTTTAAATGATTTTAGGTTATAAAATTTGTTCATTCGGTAACTAGTCAAGCATGCCTATTGTTAGCCAAATAAATTAATTGTCGGATAACCGCATTAGCGGATATTCTAGGTGCTTTAAAAACCTTCCTAGAATATTAATAAGAACCCTGAACCCTTCTTTTTAAGTTTTCATTAGATTCTTGTTTTAGTCTTTTGAAAACAATAGTTTTCTTGATTTTTCTCAAAAATTAAGTGGCGACTCTAAACCAGTCTAAGTTCTATTTTTAAATAAAACAGAGTTCACATCTGTTCTTAAGAGAATTTTAAAATATCTGGTAAAAATAGCTTTATGAGGTTCTTAAACAATTCAATCTCAACTTTTTGTGTCATTTGGAAATTGGGATAAGACTCCTGACAGAGAATTCATGAACCAACTATGTACAGTACTCTGTACCAAAGGCGACTAGTTTGAATTTGAGACCTCTTATTAAGGATGAAATAGTACTTATCTTTTCACCACAATCTTTGTTGGTGTGTGCTTGTTATTAATCGTTATCTTGGTAGTATAAAGATATTCAGCGGCGGCGAAGTCAACATTTGAAGTTTATGAATTTAGAATTTTAATATATTTTCATTATTAGATTCTTAGTTAATAATTTTGTATATTCAATAAATTTCTTAAACAAATATAAAATTTTAACTAAAGTTCGATCAAACACTTAATTCATAAACGCAAAGGGTTAGGTTCACCAATATTTTTTAAAAGCAGTACAGTTTGGCTAAAAAATGATATGCAACTAATATATGAATTTAACATGTCATCAAGGGACCAAGTGTTTTTGCTTAATTAAGACTAAACTAGAAAGATAAACTCTAGAATTACGTCATTGTAAACAAAAAATATAAGCAATTACTTATCATTTTTCTACCAATTATACCATTGCAAATGTTATGACCTAATAACACATGTTACTTCTTTGTCATTTATATTTTTTATTTATAAAAACACAATAATGCAAGTTCTTAATTACCTAGTATTCTTGATCCGTTTTAATTTATTTATCTTATTTTTATTTTTAATTCATTTCATAGAAGAATCGTTCCTTTTCTGACAACTTATTCTTATTTCTAACTTCCTACATGAAAATTTTAAAATCACAAGATCAAATTGCATTGTATATTCTACATATATATCTTTAGTTTTTTTTTATTTTTTAAATTTTATGTTAATAAAAACAGATAAATAAATTAAAATGAATGTAATGAAGTGTTTGATTTGTTGTGCTGCAAAATGGAGTCAATTTATAACTTTCATGTATCAGATGCAAAGTCAAAATTTAAAGTTTATAGATTTAGAATTTTAATTTTTTAAAGTTAGTGATATCTAAATAGTTCTCATCTGTTCCACTTGAATTCATTTATTTGATTTTTAAAATGTGTTTGTGATGCAAATAATTCCAATTAACTAAGTCATTATTCTTATACAAAAGACTAATGTTTAAATGGTTACGGTGCTGTTAAATCACTTTGTAATAAAAAGTTGCAAATATTCTGTCTAAATGAAGTTGCAATGCATGTTCTTATGGGTGGCAAATTTTGCCCATATATAATGACTTGGATCACTTATATTTTAATTGGTTAAATATGAGTTTCAAGCTATTTTAAGAGTCTCTACTAATATGGTCAAAATGCGTTAAATATGGATATCCATATTGACCCATAATAGATCACTTAGTTTTCACTCCACTCAAAATTCTTAATAATGCTAAAAAATAAAAAAATTAATATTAATTTTCAAACTTAATTGAAAAAATAGATTATTTTTTTTGTTTTTGGAAAACAAAAAAAATTTAAGGGTAGGTTGGTGGAAAGGGGAGGCGCCCTGGGTGGGGGGTGCTCGGGGGAGGGGGTAAATTTTTATTTTTTTTGTTTTTGGAAAACAAAAAAAAATTTAGGGGTCGGTTGGT
>NW_006239106.1:605820-611740 GCF_000226075.1 Solanum tuberosum
CACTTGGGGATGTCTAAGAAGTTCTGTGAGTATCCATAACGTTGATGATGCTGTAGTGTCCATTGCAGCTATAAGCATGTCCTGTATAGTAAAACGGAAACAGAGGAATTAATTAGTAGTACAAACCATTTCATTCTCAAGGCTTGTTGTATATTAAGCTTATATTAGTATATATGACTTATAAATGGGATGAAAGTACATACAAAGAGGATAGCTTTTATGTGACGACGGTCAAACTGAAATTCCGCTTCTCCAGATTGCATTATGCCCATCATGGTGTCCACAAAGTCCTTGGTTTGCTTCTGGTCGTGTGAATGAACATGTTCATCAATAATCTTCTCAAGGAACTCATCAAACACCTTCGAAAGATCCTTGAGCTTGCGAGTGAGACCCTGGAGATCAATAGCACCAAGGAAGGGGAAAAAATCACCAAGATTTGGCGTTGCTGCTAAATGCACAACATCTTGAACAACAGATTTGAATCCCCTCTTGTCCAAGTCCTCATCCATGTACTTCTTTCCAAACACCATTAAACAAGTCAAGTTAGCACTCAAGGACGTAATCTTTGCACTAAGATCAACAACTACACGATCATGAGCTTCCTTTTTAAGCGACTCAATAAGAAGTTCAACTTCTTGTTTTCTGATGGATTGAAATGAATTGATCTTGTTATTGCTCAAAAGGTGCACAGTGCACAATTTGCGCATGTTACGCCAATACACACCATACTTTGCAAATATCAAATTCTTCTGTCCATAAGACAAATATTGAGATGCCTCATGATGAGGCCTAGTAGCAAATATGTGATCATATGTCTTGAGGACCTTTTCAGCTGCATCAGCAGACGAGGCAATGATTGTAGGTACTAGTCCCAATCGGACATACATAATAGGACCATGTTTGTTGGCTAGTTTTTGTAAATCTTGGTGTGGATTTTTGCCTAACAAATGAAGATGTCCTAAAAAAGGAAGCCCTTTTGGACCTGGAGGAAACTTTTTCCTCTTGTGAATGTTTATCAGCTCATACAAGGCATATGTAAATAGACAAAACACTAGAGCTGTCCATATCAAAGTCATTGAGTTGGAAATGCAGGGGAAGAGCAGTAATAGATGAGTTAAGGATGTCATCACTAAGTATATATGCAATATTCCTATAATTGATATGCAGTGTATCAAGTCAAATTACTCATAGATGAGCCCAGAAGTCAATTAATACTCAACCAATCTGATAAGTCTGGGAATGGGACAAATGACTATACACACATTTTAATATCAGCAGCCCATGTTATATCTCTTGTTTTCTATTTCTTTTCCAAGAAAAATATATATACTTGTCATTCACTTAAACATTATGGTTGAAATCTTTGAATCTACATTACTGTTAAAGTTTAAAAAAAAAACAAAAACAAATCTGACCGCCCTTTTATCTTAAAAAAATATTAAAGATCAGTGAATCATTTCTGAATAACAATAAATATACATGTGTCATTTTAACTTGTCATGTAGATGTCATGTAAGGCGCATATGTTTATTTGTTCAACTTTAAATAAGTTTAAATGTCCTATGTGTATTATGCTAGGATATGTGTGTTCACTTGTTCAACTTTATAAAAGTGTAAGAGTCTGATTGTGCATACTCAAAGTTGGTGGGCATAAATGTCAACTGAAACCAAATTAAATGACACATTTATGTATGGCATAATTCATATAACTTAGCCTCATTTTATATTTATGTCGTCCAACTTTGGATGTACATAAATAAACATTTAAACTTGTATAAAATTGAATAAGTAGACACATGAGGACTCGGCTCCCCTCTATTGGCCATCTTCTCCAGTTCGTCCAGTGCTGCCTTATATTTGTTACACGTGTCTAGTTTGTGACTCCACGGACATGATTTATTTACTAACTAAAATATCTTAACAATAGTCTCTTTTCTTTTCATTACACTGTACCAGAATTAGTTTCCTCTTTCTTTCAAATGTCGCAGAGAGAGCCCTCTTCTCCTCCGCCGGCGAACCACCCTGAATTTCGCACTCGCAAAATTAAATACTGGACTTTCATCATATATTGTGATTTATTTATTGATATCCTAAATAAAAATTAACCTTACCAATCTCGAAATAATACATAAATCATGAAATATAGTGTTGTTCTGACTTGTGAAAATTATGCATGTATCTGGCTTATTTATAGTAAAACTAGTCTTACTATAAAGAGTGTTTTGAAGTAGTTATCTTCCAAATCATCACTTACTCGTTTGACTTGGAAAAAGATTCAAGAGATGTTAGCTTTCAATTGTTGTTACCAATTGTCCATCCATGGTTGAATTCCATATATACTTTTATCAGAGACCTAAAATCTTTTTCTTGACCGGCAATTTGTTCCCTTTTTGTTGAAATCGTTGCTTTAGTTTTACTTGGTGGTAGATTTTTCTTTGTGCAATTCAATTTACAAACTTTTGTTTACAGTGTTATGAAACAATAAGAGAGCCTATCAATTATGCCGGCGGAACTTCCAAGTTCGGGGATGAATATGGACTAAATACAATTTGCCAGATTTTACTTTGTAAAGACTCTCTTAACTATGGTTAGTATATAGTAGTTAATAAATAGATCACATCCATTGAAATTTTAAGTGGACACGTGTAACAAATATAAGGCAATACTCGACGAACTGGAGAGGAGCCGCGTCCGACACATGAGTCATATGTGGCATACATCATGTAAGACTCAAATTGTCACATAGGATGCCACGTAAGACGCATATGTCTATTTGTTCAACTTTATACAAGTTTATGTGTCTATTTGTACACACCCAAAGTTGAAAGACATAAATGTGAGCTAGGGTCAAGTTAAATGACATATTTATGTATTATGCTTTTATGTATTTTGCCTTTCTGAATTGGTGAATATTTTAATCGATAACTAATTATCATTTACAAAATTGTGACTATACACATAGAGAGTGTAGGTTTTTACACTATCAAGACAACATAATAGTTCATATGTGTTCCGATCAGAGAGTACGTCCTAGTCGTAACTCATAACATGGTGCTTAGAGTCACAAGTGATTCTGAGCTAACCCTTGATATTGACACAAGTCATAATCAACTAAATATATACATAAATAAGAACTTAAATGGCTGAGTGGAAGCATAATTATGGAATAAGTTAATTCAATACATTACTGAACAAAGTTTGGTTTACAATAATTATAATCTATAAAGAAACTGAAACTAAGTAGATTGAATAATCAACTCTAACTGATTGTCTATGAAGCTTCTACTAATACTGAATACAAGTAGTCAGGACATGATCCCCTACTACCCTTAATAAATACATATAAAAACAAATAAGATACTAGAATTACAAATTGACTTGAGTCCTCAAACAAAGAGAACTCATTACCTCCTGGTTGTAAGCTGTGATATGCATGACCAGGATCCTAATAGAAGCATCTGAATCTACATCACATGAATAATATATGCAACAGATCAGGTATGCGATTAGTACTTTGAATTTACTGAGTATGTGAGATATGCATGATAATTTGTAAAGCTCAACATGAAGAATTCAAGATACTAACTTAATACGAAACTAATACATATAATTTGATGAAATGATCAAGTAGTAAAATAGGCAACTGATAAATATTGATTGAAATAACTGAATACAAGGTCATGCAATATCTGAGATTAAATTGTGGAAGGTACTATTAACCGACATATAAAAATGTGACCTAAACATGAAGTTTGATGTATAATCCCCATTGAAAAGGGTCAAACATAACTTGCCAAGAGGTAAAAGTTGATCTGATCTGATGTGGCACCATTAAGCTTATAAAATGTGTCCACTATGGGGTAAATAAACCTATGGTAACACGTAATTTTGAGACTTAGGTATACTAGCCCTAGTCTAATTTGATGCTAAGCACTACTTCCAACCGAACATAACCGATAGCTTCTGAGAATGTTTTTCATAATCATGGATGCCATACTTGATTGGCATACTACTAGTGAACTTTGTTTGTATAAGAAAACTGATCCACGATCATTGGTGGCATTCCGGATATCATACTTTTGGGAAAATGTTCAAAAAATATTGATGACATATCTAGATGTCATGCATGTCGTATATCTTAATGTTATGAGTTGAAGCTCCTGAATACTAAAATCTAGTAGTGGAGTAATAGATACTTTATCTGGAGGCCTCTTATGCACGTTCAATTGAAAAGCTGAATGTAAAACAAATCATGAAAAATTATGTATTCTGACTAAGACATGAAATTTAAAAGATATAAGTCTAAAGACATGAAATTTACTTGTCCTGAGGATTCTTGAAAATATACTCAAGTAAATATACAAAAATATATGGAAAACCATGTATTTGTAGACTATCCGTGAGAAAAAACTGCTAAAAAACAACGGACGGCATCGCTCCAAAAAGCGACGCCATTTGCCACACTGTCCGTCGCTTTTTAATAAAAATAACTATTTTTAAAATTATTTTACAAAAAGCGACAGACGACATCTCTTAGTCCGTTGCTTTTTTTCGCGGATTTTTGGGCCAAATATATATAAAATTAATAATTATTTATTTAATATATATAGCGACGCCGTCCGTCGTTTTATTAAAAATAATTATATATTAATTAAAATATTAACGACGTTGTCCGTCGCTTGATATTTATTTTATTTTATTAAATATTCTTTTTATTATATCGACAGACGACATCTTTATGTTCGTCACTTGTAGTCAAAATAGGTCGGTCAACTATTTTTAAAAAGCGACGGACAGTGTCTCTTTTTCCGTCGTTTTTTGGTCAAAATGTTGGTCAACTTTTTAAATGAAAAGCGACGGATGGGGAGACGTTGTCCGTTGCTTTTCATTAAATATCTGAAATAGCAGACGCATTTTTCCCCATTTTCCCTCTCTTCCTTCTCTCTTCTTTCTCTCTAAAGATTCCGCGGCTGCTTCCGTTGCTTGCCACCACCGCTGCTGTCAACGCCGCTGCTGGAATCACTGCTGCCGTCACTACTTCCTCTCTCCATTGTCTCTTTCTCCATTAATTTAAGGTTAGGGTTTTATCAAATTAGTTTTAAATTTTTTCAATTTTAGTTATAGTTGATTATGTTAATTAGTTTATTGGATTTGTGTTTTATTGAATGATTGATTGTGTTTGATAGTGTATTGAATTAGTTTTTTATTCATTATTAGTTTGGTTGATTGTTAGTTAGTAAGTGAATGATTTAGGGTTTTTGATTTTGTTAATTAGTATTGAATTTGTTTTTTATTGATTGTTATAAGTTTGATTGAATGATTGTTAGTTAGTTAGTGAATGATTTAGGGTTTTTGATTTTAGGTAGGATTGATTGATTATTATAAGTTTAGTGGAGTGTTAATCTAGATGAATTGAAATTTGATGAACTGAAGTTAGATTTAGAACTTGATTTTGAAATTTGAATATAACTAATTAATTCTTGAGTTAGAATTTTATGTATAATTAATTTTAGAAATTGGATATATATGATGAATTTAATTAGGACTTGAAGTTGTTGAACTTAATTAAAACTTGAATACAGTTATTGAACTTGAACTTGAATATAATAACTAGCTAATTTTTGGATTTGAAGTTTATGTATAACTAATTTTAGAACTTTGATATGAACTTGAATTTAGAACTTGAACATTGAACTTAGAACTTAATAACTAATTCTTGATGACCTCAATTAATTTGAACTTAATAATTGAACTTTGAACTCAATTAACTTTGTGATAATTTTTGTGTGTCCATCGAGTGCTTGTTAAGCATAAGCATCAACACTAGTTGATCGTATTGATGACAAAATTGATTTTCTTGCAAGATCGATTTGTGTCCATCTAGTGTTGACACTTAGCTTTAAAAAGTTGTTAAGTTGTT
>NW_006239106.1:612599-616117 GCF_000226075.1 Solanum tuberosum
TTAAGTCAATACTAAACTAGTTTTAGGACTACTACTAGTAAAATTATTATTAAATTTTATTTATAATATAATTGAATATCTATATTTTTGTAGATGGATCATCGTTTGTGGATGTATAATATGCATTATGAAACTGGTGCTGGTTTGAAACCTGAGTTTATTGACGGTGTTAGAAATTTTATTGAACATACAATGACACTTGACATTTTCAAGAAGAATGGACTGGTTAGGTGTCCTTGTAGTGCATGTAAGTCTTTAAAATTTTATAAACCAGATACAGTTATGGTTCATTTGTACCGTAATGGATTTAAGCCTAGATATTTTGTATGGATTGATCACGGAGAAATAGATGGATTGAATGATATGTTTTATAATTCGATGCATTTGGATGAATATAATATGATTGCATCACATGGTCAAATTAGGGTTGAACATGATAAGGTTCACGAAATGATCAATGAAACTTTCGGGGCTCAAGGTGGGATGGAACCGGAACAATATTTTTGATGAAGCTCCTAATGAAGAAGCAAGACGGTTCTATGATAAATTAGAAGAGTCTAGTCATCCATTATGTGAAGGGAGTCCGCATTCTGCCTTGTCAGTTGCGGTTAGATTAATAAATATTAAATCATATTGGAATGTTCCTAATGCGGCTATGGACTCAATGGTTGATCTTTCGGGTAAACTAGTTAATCCGAAGTTTAACATACCTAAGAACTTCTATCAGGCAAAACGTTTGGTTTTCAAGTTAGGATTGACGTATGATAGAATTCATTGTTGTGTTAATGGTAGCATGTTGTTTTACTAGACTGATAGTGAATTAGAAAATTGTAAGTTTTGTGGACATGCTCGTTATAAGAGGACTCCGGCTGGAAAGATGGTCCCAGTTAAGGCGATGCATTATCTACCTCTCATTCCTAGGTTAAAGAGGTTGTATGCATCGATGAGGTTTGCCCCATATATGAGATGGCATCGTGAATATAGAAGGTCGCCGGGTGTCTTGTCTCATCCATATGATGGTGAAGCATGGAAGCATTTTGATAATGTATATCCTGATTTTGCTAGTGAACCAAGAAATGTTAGATTGGGGTTGTGTGCAGATGGCTTCACACCATTCTCTAATTCTTCTTCTCCTTATTCATGCTGGCCGATATTTCTTACTCCGTATAATCTTCCTCCTGAAATGTGCATGACCAGTCCTTACATCTTTCTAGTGAAAGAAATAGCACTTGGACCTTAATCTCAAGTACTGACAATGAATCAGTATTGTGTCAATGGTTTTAAGTTTCAAACTGAAGATGTTTCTAGGAACAAGAAAACAAATAATAGTGGTGTCTACATACAAGGTGATGTTGATAGTACTGGCAAAACTATTGAATATTATGGTGTCATTCATGAGATTATTGAAGTGAGGTATTCAGGTTGGCCTAAGAAGAAGATTGTATTGTTTCGGTGTGAGTGGTTTGACCCATCACATAGAGGCACAAAGGTGGACCATCAACATAATATAATTGAAGTTAAGCACACCAGGAAATACAGAAGTTATGATCCTTTTATCATTGCACAAAATGCTAAACAAGTGTATTACGCTCCATATCCATTGAGTAGAAACAAAGCTGATTGGGGGGTTGTTATAAAAAGTAAGCCTGTGGGAAGAATTGAAATTGACAATGTCTTAGATGTGACATATAAAAATAATGTTGCAATTGTTCAACAACAAGTTGATGTTGAATTGGAAACCACACTACAACATCCCCAACACATATTAGAAGAAGTATCTGATGATGAGATACTGAATGTTGAGGAAGAAATATCCGAGAATGAGGAAAATGAATCATTTGATGACAAAGAATGGGACGATAATGAAAATGAAACAACTGCGGAGGAAGAATGAGAGAATAATGGAATTAAAACAAGCGAGGAGGAATAGTGTAGAATGAAAGCTAGCTAGTATATATATGTAAGTTAGTGTATTTTGTCTAATTTTATTTAATTTATGATTTTTATATATATTATACATGTAAATTTGCATACAGATGTCATCAGACGGTGACAGTGATAGACATCGCGAGCATCTTGGAGTTAGCCAGACTAAACATGCTAAAAAGAAGAAGTCTAGGAGACCCATAGATCCTGAGGATATTGCAGGATCTATTTCTTCTGCCACCAGAGCGCATCAGCCATGATACTCATTTATTTGCTGTTTCGTTTGGTACGACAGATCCTCGGTAATATTATCCTAATTACCGTCGACTAGTCGGTGCTTCCTCTACTTCACAGACATTGCCTTCACGACGCTACGAGGACCTACCTTTACATGCTATTCATCGAGCATGACCCTTATCGGCAGGTACTCCATCTCCCACAGGTACATCTCCTTAATTATCTGTCATGAGGATTGGAGATTCTAGTAGCGAGCAGTCAGATGCTATGGCCGGTATGCCTCTATTGACTCAGCGTTTTGTGCATCCTGATGTATCACCCTCATCTACAGCTACACCTAGTGTTACACCAGATGATGTGATGCCTGTTCTAGCTCCAGGCCAGAAGGACAGACTTGGTAGAGTCATGATTGAGCCTGATGGATCATCGTAAGTTTGTTTTGTTATGTATTTGTTAGTTTATTTTATTTTTTTCTTATACTTTAATATATTATTCATGAACTAACATATTTATTATGTGTTTTGCAGGTGCCATCTTGCAAAGGATGCTGCCCGGGCTTTAAAAGGCTGTGTTAGAAGACTTTATACACAGGCTTATCACTCTTGGAGCGAGATTCCAAACAGTATACGCCAGACGATGTTTAATAACTTTAAGGTATATATTTTTTAGTTAAGTTTAGTATACTTTACTTTTTTTTACTGTCGATCTAATTAACGTTATTCAATTTTTTTTCATACTATGTGTACTTGGGAGTCGAGGTACAATTTGGTCATTGGGACCACATTTGAGAGGAAGGCATCCGCCAAACTGTCTAGCTGGCTAAAGAGAGTCCGGGATAGTGGTGAACGTCCGAATTGGATGTTGCCATCATGTTTTTGATGAATTGGGTCAATATTGGAACACAAACAAGTTTAAGGCAATATCAAAACAAGCCAAAAAGGCTAGAGGCAATCTTAAGAGTGACTCGTTGCACACAGGAAGTGCAAAGATCGTTGGAACAATTGCATGAGAGATGGTAAGTTCTAATTCAAACTTTTAAATAAATAATTAGTTGATTCATATATATCGTTATAAATTTCAGTTTTTATTTATAGGAAAAAGAATTGGGATGCACTCCCATTGAATTGGAGGTTTTCAAGAAGACTCATGTCAGGAAGAAAGAAAATGAGTTGGATCCGGATATGTGGGTGGAGGAAAGGGCCGAACGAACTTTTGTAAGTTATTTAATATGAATAATTATATAAATAGTGAATATATTTATGACAAGTATATATATATTGATGTCAATTTTTATATTTAACGAGCAGAATGACTTTTATCAGTACGTCACTGAGAATCTAGATAGTTCGGTCCAA
>NW_006239106.1:616364-631897 GCF_000226075.1 Solanum tuberosum
TCACTAAAAGTTTTTAACATTAAATTCTAATTTTGTGTTTTTTTCTTCATTGTTTTTAAAAAACCAACTATGATATCAATTAAGTAGGAGTTTGAAGACACTATATGTTTTATTTTTATGTCATTTGTAAATGTATAAAATGTACAATGATGCATTATATATATATATATATATATATATATATATATATATATCGCAATCGAAAATTAATTATCATATTTTTTTGTTGAAAAAATAGGTTTTACTAGCGAATGGTTGTTGGAGCCTTAGTCGCCACTAAAAATCACTCATAACCTTTAGTGACAATATTTTGGGATTTTGTGGCGACTTTGTCGCCACTAAAAGTCAAGTTCTTTTGTAGTGAATCTTAGTTGGCAATGCTTAGGTGGAGGGATTAGTCCCATGTTGCTTGCCACGTCACTAAAAAATTGGGGTATTAACTCTTGAGGGTATTTGTGGTCTCCTGGGATAACTGTGGGGGTATTTTTGATCCCAAAATGTAATTGAGGGTATAAGTGGTCTATTTCTCATAGTTCAGGGGCAATTTTGACCCTTTTCCGTATATTTAATATGCAAAATGAGTTTCATCAGTACGTCGCTGAGAATCTAGATAGTTCGGTCCAATTGACACCTGAACTTTCCACCCAGATTTGGAAAGAAAAAGTGGTAGGGGGGACACACAAGGGTAGAGTCTATGGTTTAGGCTCTTGAAACGATGTAAGATGACTCCATTCAGGCTTAGAAGGTATTGGATCATCATGTCAAGCTGAGGCACTTGACGGCGTTCAGATTGTTGCTATGTCGGCTCAAATAGCTAAACTTATAGCGGCACTGGTAGAGTCGGAGTGGAGAAGAGTAGCTGAACAAAAAAGCATGAGTGAGACCGTTCAGCAAATCAAAGAACAAGTGATGAACCTCGCTCAACGACCTACTACTTCGGCTCCCGATGATACCGACGACGAGAGTGATGATGATGATTATGTAGATCCCACTCCCTAGTTTAGATCTATGGACATTTATGAACTTTTTGAAATTTTGAAACGAATTTTGAAAGGCTTTATAAGTCTTTAATTTGTGATTTAGATACTTTTGAATGTTATTTTAAGTTTGTTGTTTTATGTTTTGTTTAGATTGTTTATACTTGTGTATGTTTAATTGGGCTGAATATTGTAGAATTGAATTGAATTGCATTTGCAGGTGGGCACCAGAAATTGCCAGTTTCTGCTGTAAAAAATATTGTAGAAAAAGCAACGGACAACGTGGTTTTGTCCGTCGCTTCTCAGGGTTTTATTATTTTTTTAAATCCCAGAAAAGCGACAGACAACATGGTTTTGTCTTTCACTTTTCAGGGATTTTCAAAAATAAATTATCCAGAAAAGCGACAGACAGGGTCCTTTTGTCCGTAGCTTTTATGGGATTTTCTGTCACGCCCCGAGTCTACACCCTGGGCGGGACTGACACTCGAAGACCATTGCTAGCCCCAAGCGAACCCTGGGCCTGACTTACTTAACTCAGCGGAAGACAATGTGCATATTAATAAAGATCAATAGCGCTTAATTGAACTGAATACTAAAATAACTGAGAATGCTTAAAGGTTATACATTCAACTTGGCCAAAAGTGGAAACCCAAGTCTTAACAATAAGAATGATAATGTAAAGACTACTGAACTACTAACTATCTATGAAGCCTCTAAAACAACTGAGATGGATGTTGGGACAAACCCCACAACATCCTAATGAACTAAACTAGAAAGCGAATAAAAGAGTCCTCCGAAATGCAAGGAGGCTCACCAACAGACTCTGAATGCTCTAAGATGGATCAACGAGGTGCTGGATGCTGATCCTGATTACCTACGTCTGTATATAATACAATGCAGGCCAACTAGCATTAGTACATTGAATGTACGAGTATGCGAGTTGGAATGCTAACATACACAGGCTTGAAAAAGATTATGAAAGAAACACTTACCTTGGCTCTTCTAAACTCTTGAATAACTCAATTCCATATAAAGCAATAAAACACATGCGATATATATATATAAAGCTTATAAAACAACTGAAAACAATCTTAGTTCGTTTAAAGATAAAACAATAACAAACTTAACTTTACTTCATATAAAAAGTAAAATAACTTATATGGGAGATTCTCTAACCGACAACCATCACTATGAGCCTAAGTGATGGTACAACACTTTACCTCACGTTGCCAAGGACCATCCTATACCTTGTCATCGGTATAGAACCTAAACTACTAAGTGGATCTACTAGTTTATGCTGAAAAGCACTAAGGAATCTTCTAAAAAGTATGACCCTTTTTCTCCCCATGATGGCTATATGGTTTATGGGGGCTTGAGTTAATATGAACTCGCGTCCCCATATCGGTGCTCAATACTACTCCCAAAATATACTTAGCTCATATGTTTTAACACAACTTCTTCTCTGGTTTGAGATAATTACTCAAACTTAGCTTAAAAGCTCTCTTGGAATCAATGTTCCCTATTTTTGTTCAAAACTCTTTTGGAAATCTCAGTTTCCTCTCATCTTAAATGTGAAAACATTTACTCTTGGGAATACTTAGTTCCCATATATCATTTTAAAGAAAATGAACTTTGCTCGTACTCTTTACTCAACTTCAAAACTTAAGTATTAAAACAAAGTTAAAACGTTTGTAAAAGACTTATGAAAACTTGAAATAAACTTCTCTTACTTGACTCTTGACTTCTCTTGACTTGACTCATAACTGATCCTTGAATTGAATTATGGATTCAAGGATTAAGATTTGTGATTTGAAAGATCTCATGTTGTTTAGGAATGGTTTTAGATAGCTAAACATGAGAAAAGATCGAAAATCAAAATAAGAAGGTGGGTCCTCGACGCGGAGGCATAATTAAATTTTGGTTTCAAAAACGTCTTTTGAGGTAGAACGCTTTGTGACAACTCCGCGACGCGAAACAGAAATTTCCAAATCTGGGAACCTACTCCGTGACACGCTCCTAGCAGACGAAATTTCTTCTCCGTTTTCCAACCCCAATTCACCCAAACTCGGTTCTTTTTCTCAATTTTCTTTTAGATACAGATACCCAGCAAATGTACCTAAGAACCTAACTCGAAACGACTCTATGATGCGACGTACGAACTCAGAAACTTCCCAACTCAGTCAAATTCAAGAACAATATATGAATTCAAGAATAGATATCAAGATCATCAATATTCAAACTCATTTAGGTCGAATCCAAATTGAAGTTAATATTATTGGCCCGTGGGAGAATGATCCCAACGTTATGAGAGCCTCACATACCTGATAAAAGTAAATCCTTGGCGAAACACCAACTTTCTTGATCGATCTTGATGAATTTGCCCTCTTTCTCATTCTTCTTTTCTCTTCTCCTTTCTCCTTAGCCCTAGCGTGAAATCCCAAATTCTAAAAACTGGCTAAAAATCTGATTTGACCCATATTAAACTCCTAAAAATGGATTAAAATAATTGGGCAACGAAAAGACTAAAATACCCCTAAAAATTCTGGATTGGACATTTCCTTAATCCAGTAGCCCAACTTCCAAAGGGCATAACTCACTCATACGAACTCGGAATCGCGCAAACTTGGCGGCGTTGGAAAGATCATTCCAAGAGATTTCCAACCATATTTGGAACTACACCTAACTCATCCTGATCTAGGAGTTATGACTATTTGAAGTTGACCAAAAACTCACTTTTCCTAACTTTAACAATTTTTCAGATTTTAAACTTCCTTCTAGTTCATTTTAGTTGCGAGATGTTACATTTTCAAAAATAAAATTTTCAGAAAAAATTGACGGACTGCGTCGCCTTTTAGAAATAAAAAAAAATTAAAATTAAAATAAAGCAACGGAGTCCGTCGCTTTTGTTAAAAAAAAGTCAAAAAGCGATGCAGTCCGTCGCTTTTTGAAAAGCATCGAGCTAAAAAGCGATGGAGGTGACTGCGTCGCTTTTCTGTCGATTTTGACCAAAAAAGCGACCCAATCCGTCGTTTTTTGACAATTTTTTAGTAGTGAGATATTAAAATTGAAATTCATGTTGATCATAAGAAACCTAGATTTCTATAGATTTCAAATAATTGAAATACGGAGTTCTCTTTGAAATTTAATTGGTGAAAAAAACCTATTGATGAAATCTCGCATACCTAAATTTCACGAATTATTAGAGAAAAGTTTTGGGCTTACAACTTTATAACTTGAACTTGAGAAATCCTTCTATAGACTTCTTCAAGATGAAGTTTGTGAAGAATCTTGATTGGAAAATTCTAGGATTCTTGAAGAGAATCTTGAACTTGGAAAAATCTCTTTCTTGACATTCTTTAGTTTTGGGAGAAGAAGAATTAGGGATTTAACAGGGGCGGCTCTATGCTTTGTAAAATAAGGCTTATGCCTTAGGCCCCAAATTTTGGGGGCCCCAAATTTTTATTAAGAATAAATTATGTGTTAAATTTTTATAGTAAAAATGGATTATTTAAGATAAAAAGTATAATATTTTAAAAAATATATTATTTCACCCACTTTAACATCTTTTGTACTTTGTTAAATAAGAATTAATAGTGAAAAGTGTTGAACAAATTGTATTACAAATTCTTTTTTATTTGTTTTAAAATTTTGGTTTCAAGCATTAGAACAAGCATATTAAAATGGGGTATACCAAGTCATCAACTTCTTGAGATTCTATGATTCTACTCTTATCTTTATTTAATATTTGTCAACTTATTACTTATAGAATTATGTTAACAATTCATATAATAATTGCCTCACTGAAAGGAGGTATTTCAATGTTGAGCTGATAAAATCTTACCTAAAACTAATAATTGAAAAAAACAATATTAAATTTCATCTAAATAGTGTTAGAAAAATAAAATTTGAATAAATACGTATACGAAGTTTGTTTATATTTTAGGCCTTGAATTGAAATTTCGCTTTAGGCCCCCGATTACGTTGAGCCACCCCTATTAGGGAATGCGGGTGTTGATAATGGGTAAAAGGGAAAGAATACCCCTCTTGGAACATAAGAGGACCTGGAAAATAAAAGAAAACCACTTTTTAGTGAATTATGTTGGCGAAATTGAGTTCATAATGACTATCATAGTTGTTTTGAGTTCTCAACGTATTTTTCTTGTTTTGACCTGTTTCTTTGCTTTTGTATTTCTTGTTTTGACCCTTTTCTTTGCTTTTCTAATGACTATCACAGTTGCTTTTGGTGATGGTACTATTATTTGTGATGGAAGTATCTATCATTTTCTCTGTATTTTGTGTTCATCTGGAATGTGTTTATAAGTTTCTTTATAAGAGGGTTTACTGTAATTTACTACTTCCATTGTCCCAATTTAATTTATCAATTTGGGTATAGCTTTTTGAATTTTATAAAATAAAATTTACATATTTAAAAATTATACAAGAAGTACTATATGTCTCTAATGAATCCAAATATTTTAAGAAAATAGAGAAAATTATAGTCAAAGAAAAATCGTTTGACTCTTCAAACAATAACACCTTCACATAAATGGGATATAGAGGAAGTATCTTTTAATCTATTCAGTGTTGTCATCAGGGGCGGAGCCACGTAGGCTCCAAGGGTGTCCAATTATACTATATATACACGTAAAATTTTGACTTTATATTGGTATATATAGAATTTGGACCCCCTGAAATAACAAAGTGATGCGCAATGGAGTTGGCAATAAGCTTGTGCAATCCTACTCTTTATCCCGATTCGATTCCCTGCAAGGTTGTTTTATTTTTCTGTAATTATTTTGACTTCTTGAATTCAATTAAGTAAATAAACATGCGTAATTTTAACATAAAAGTTCAATAGCTTGGTGGTTAATAGTATCATGAAGGTCTCCAAGACTCAAGTTCGAATCCCTCCTCTAAATAAGATTTCCTTGAATTTAATACTTTTTCTTGTGGATTTTTTTCAATTAAAATTGAATTACTTCCTTAAATTTTAATACATTTTCCGTATGGAATAAGATTTCCTTAAATTTTAATACTTTTCCCTTATGGAATAAGGTTTTCTTTCTCTATAAATAGGAGACTCATTTACCCAAATATCACAATATTATTAAGAATAGAATCTCAATAATTCTCTCTCTGTTTTTTCTTCTCGTTCTCTTATTTTATAACAAAAATAACCAACTTAATATTTTAGTTTCAAGTTTCAATAGACATGAGGAATTATTATAATAGAGTACCAAAAAAAAGTTCGACTTCTCTAAGTCAACCAAATAAAGAAACAACGGTAGATCAATTAGAGATGTTGTCACATTCTTCTCAAAAACAAAGCATTGATTTAAATACTCTAAAAATGACTTGCGAAATCGAATGGATGATGAGTTTTTAGACGGTTGTGTAGTGCCTTATGTAGAAAAGAAAGTATTTCGTACTATTTCTAATGAGTCTATTATAAAAACGTTTCAGATTATGAAACCTCGTCAAGTACAATTGTAATAATATATTTAAATTATGTTTTCAATAGTAGTTTATTTTCTTTATATTAGTTTTGAATTATACACTTGTAATTCTATTAAAAATATTCCTATATTTAATTAAATATTGCTTAACTTGATTATTTGTTTTGGTAATTTAAATCGTTATTTTTAAAAAAAAAATTACTATTAAAAGTTTGGACACCCTTCATTAAATTCTTGGCTACGCCACTGGTTGTCATGATTTTCGTTAGGTTAGTTAAAAATTGTCATTCAAAAGAATTATAAGAGCTGTAGTTGTTAGTGTAAAAGCTAACAATTGAGGATGAATAAGTAGTTTATGCATTTTTTGCAGGTTTGGACCCGAGTATCAACGGGGTTGTATGAGTCCACCACCAGTCAGGACACCAGGTCCCTTGACTGTTCTAGTAACAGAAAGTAATTTAAATGTTTAAAGTAAAAAACACAAATGTTTACGTGGAAATCTCCTTGCTCAAGGAAAGAAAAACCACAACCTGTCAAACATGATTTCTTAAAGCTCCAATAACTTCAAGCAACTTGTGAATACAAACTCGAGTACTCACAAAGGATTAAACTCTTAATCCTAAGCACCTTGTAACACCTATATTACAAGACACAAAGAAATAACTCTATTGCTCACTATATCAACTTCCTCTAGTTAACATAGACTTCAAGCAAACACAACTAGGCTAACTCTAGCCACAAACTCAACTCACAATCCTTTAAACTGACATGATATATTATCATTTATAATATAGGAATAGATCTACAATATGAGAGCACAAGACAATAAACTCAAATAACAACTTAAGACTCAATCAGGTCCCTCGTTATGTGTAAAAGTAGTTCCTCTTTGAAAATGACTTTTGCTTTTGAATAATCTTGGTTGCAAAAACGAGGTTGTTTCTTGTCAACATATCCATTGTATAAGAGAGACAAAACAACCTAGTAGCATGCCATTGATCGAGGACTGTTGTCCTTTCCGTGCCTCTGCTGCAGTGCCCACCGACCACTGCAGTTTTTGTAGCTGTTGGCTTGTCCTGTAAAACGAAAACTTAGAGGACCAGGTCCTTTTACATGGTCCTATTTAGCTTGTTAATTCATCAAAACCCAAAATACAACAAGCTATATCCTATGTATTGAGGTTGCTACACATTCCACTGTATTCTTGACATTTTATTTATGTCATTGTTCACTTATTTGGTTATGATTTTCTTGATGTGGGAATAGTTAGGTGTCATCACGACTTAGGAAAATTGGGTCGTTAGTCGTTACAATGATGATTCTTCAGTTAGGAACTTTCATCTCTCGACTTGTTAAAACACATTCATCAATAGGAAACAAGAGAGAAGAGGTCAATTGTATATACAATGAGACATTTGGAAGATACCAATTTTATTAGGTGTAGATGTACTGTCAATGCAATATTTGTAGAATAGCAGGGAAAGCACACAACAATCACAAAATCATATAGTAGAACTTTCAATGTTTCTTGTAATAAAATGTTGAAGTTTAGAAATACTAGTTCTCTTACTATATATGATACATTGTATTTGCATCATTTCTTTAGTCTATAAGTAGGAATAGCCAGCAAAGGCTTTTCTCTACATGTTACCATCCCAAACTTCTCATCGATGTCTAAATCACAAGGCTGAATACCATTTGGAAGCTCCCACTCAAAGCAATGCACCAACTGTGCCACCATAAAGGCGAACGATGGTAACTCCCAACCGCATTCCAGGACAGCTTCTTCTCCCAGAGCCAAATGGTAAAAGTTGAAAGTCACGTCCACGAAAATCTATACTGCTCCCAACAAATCTCTCAGGAAAAAACTTCTCAGGGTCAGGCCAAACATTTGGATCCCTATGAATCGCGTAACAATTTATTATGATTCGGGATCCCTTTTGTATGTGGAAATCGTCGACTACACAATCTTCCATTGCCTCATGAAAAAATAGTGGCACTGCAGGATGCAGCCTCAGGCCCTCATTTACAACCATGTTTAAGTAGTTTAAGTTCTCCAAGTCTGATTCTTCTACCATTCTTTCAAGGCCTACCACTTCTTGCAACTCGTTTTGGAGTTTCTTCATCACTTGGGGATGCCTAAGAAGTTCGGTGAGCATCCATTCTTCTGTTGATGCTGTAGTGTCCATTGCAGCCAGAAGCATGTCCTGTATATAAAAGGAAACAGGGGAATTTGTTATATATTAAGCTTATACTAGTATATATGACTTATAACTGGGATGAAAGTACATATATACCAAGAGGATAGCTTTTATGAGATGACGGTCAAACTGAAATTCTGCTTCTCCAGATTGCATTATGTCCATCATGGTGTCCACAAAGTCCTTGGTTTGATCCCGATCATGATACTCGGCATGTTCATCAATAATCCTCTCAAGAAACTCATCAAACACCTTTGAAAGATCCTTGAGTTTGCGATTGAGACCCTGGAGATCAATAACTCCAAGGAAAGGAAAAAAATCTCCAAGATTTGGTGTGGATACTAAATCCACAACATCTTGAACAATAGCTTTGAATCCCCTCTTGTCCAAGTCCTCATCCATGTACTTCTTTCCAAACATCATCAAGCAAGTCAAGTTAGCATTCAAGGACAAAATCCTTGCACTAAGATCAACAACTACGCGATCATGAGCTTCCTTTTTAATGGATTCAATCAGAAGTTGAACTTCTTGCTTTCTCATGGATTGAAATGAATTGATCTTGTGATTGCTTAAAAGGTGAACAGTGCACAATTTGCGCATGTTGCGCCAATACACACCATACTTTGCAAATATCAAATTCTTCTGTCCATAAGACAAATATTGAGATACCTCACTATGAGGCCTACTAGCAAAGATGTGATCATTTGTCTTGAGGAACTTCTCGACTGCATCAACAGACGAGGCAACGATTGCAGGTACCAGTCCCAATTGCACATACATAATAGGACCATGTTTCTTGGCTAGTTTTTGTAAATCTTTGTGTGGATTTTTACCAGCTAACAAATGAAGATGTCCTAAAATGGGAAAGCCTGTTGGACTTGGAGGAAACCTTTTCCTCTTGTGAATGTTTAGTAGCACATACAAGGCATATACAACTAGAAAAACCACTAGACTTGCCCATATCAAAGTCATTGAGTTAGAATAAGGAAATCCAATATCCAAAGTTATATTTACAGGAACAAGTTCTGTATTGATAATCTTATACTTTTCGAATGCTAATTAGCAGGTATCTACTTCTTTAATTTCTATAGGAATAGACTTTAATAATGTGTAGGCCGGCTGGCTTCATTTATTTATCACAAAAGACTTTTTTATTTATGTTATCCGTTAAAAGTTTGACTCATCTATGCAACTTCCGTATGAGAAAAGGCTCATCCATATATCATTATATGGGTTAACGGAAAACCCATCTGATTTCGCAAAACCATTTTATCCACGTAACGAACAATGATTCAGCCACATCATTAAATTTTTTAAAAACAAAAAAATCAGTCAAATTCTAAAAACCCATTTGATTTTTTACAAACCTACCCGGAAAAATTATGTGTATTTTTTTATAATAATAATAATAATAATAATAATAATAATAATAATAATAATTTTTAAAAAATGTCCTATATTTTTAACGTTTAATTTTGAAGCAGAATGCATCCATCATGTTACTCCGGAATTTGAATGTTCAAATCACTAAAGTAACGACACAAGAATGATAGGTAAAGGTTTTTGAGACTAACTTACATCCACGGACACAGAATAAAAATAATTACACGTTCAATTCAATTTTATAAATACTTATTACCTTTAATATATTCACTTATTATTAATATTTAAACAAAATAATAATAAGTATTATATGGTAACTTGAACTATAAATTAATTATCGAAGTTTGTTTAGGATTCTTCTTTGATTGCCAAAAATAAGAAGATTTTTTCACCGCTTTCTTGTCCTCATTATTCCACCTAAAAAGGGATATTTTTTCAAATTCGCTGAGAAGCAATTTTGTGTACGTCTTTACTTCTACGAGGACAATAAATAAAGTAGGCATAAGGCCAAACAATTCCTAACGTTGGATTTCATTCAAAAAGAGATACTAATTTATTTAAAAACTGTGTAAAAATATTATAAATCATTATAATTAACAACTTAACATATTTAAAAGACATATAAAAAATTTGATCGATTTTTGAAATTCTATCGATTTCATATAAGTTGGTACATAAGAAGTAACATGCATTATTTGAAAACGACGTAAAAAGTATTATAAATCTCAATAATTAACAACTTGAAATATTTAAAATATATATATATTTAAAAATTGATTGACAAACGAAATCATATATACTTATTTGAAATTACATAAAAAGTACTATAGTCTATGAATTACAACAATTAGCAACTTAAATTATTTTGAAAAAAATAAAAAGATCGACTGACTTTCAAATCTTGTATAATTTATATGATTTATTTTAGATAGATTTATGTCTCAAATATATGACATTTCCCCACGTGTTTTTTTTTTATAAAAAAAAGTCTTTTATCAGGTTGCTGGAATTATCGTGATACAATAATATCAGAGCTAGCTCCACAAGCCTAAAAAAAAGTTGCCTTAAGTTTTTTTCTTTTCGATATTAAATTATAAGTATTTTTCTCAAAAAACATATTAAGTACTCCATTATTTATAGAAAATATAATTTTTTATATATAAAAAAAGATTATTAGAAATTTAACAAATTCAAAATATTATGTCTCAAAAAATCAAAAATTAACTATGATAAATTTCATTTAAAAATAAAATAATTTATGAATTTTTAATCAAATTTAATTTTAGGTCATATTATGGTGCATGCCTGGCAGCCATATGAGTAATAAATGATTGCTCATAAATATCTTATTTCATTGAAAATGCCACTTATAGAGTTAATATCTCATACGATCACTCAACTAATATTTCTTTTCATAGAAAGTCACTTAATTTTCATTTATAATTTCAAAGTCACTTAACTATGTATTTTTTTTAAAATAAAAAGTCACACAACTTTATTATATAACCTCAAAGTCACTCAACTATTGAATATTTCATTTAGAAAGTCACCCATTCAATTTAAATATTTTTTTCATTAAATTTTATTGAAATGCAATTTTGTTAACAAAATAATAAGATGCTCAATTTAATTATTTTATTGAAACATAATTTTTTTTAAACTAATTTCTTAAAAAATAATAAGATTCTCATTTTCATTATTTTATTAAATTTATTGAAACACCAATTTTGTTTTAAACTAATTTCTTAACAAATAGTAAAATACTCATTGTAATATATTATTTAATTTTGTTGAAAGATAAATTTATTAAAAACGATTTTCTTTATTAAAAAAAAATGGTGTGTTGCGAGGCACCAACACTAGTAACGGTGGATGCAATGCAATGCATCATTTTCGATTTAAAAATATCCTACTGCGTAAACCTTATTATTTTTGTATTAAAATCACAATAGTTATTGTTTCTTAAAAAAATAGTCTAAAATAAAAAAATTTGTTCAACAAAATTTAATAAAATAATTAAAATGAATATTTATTATTTGAAAAAATAATTAAAAACAAAATAGTATTTCAAAAAAATAATTAAATGGGCATCTTATTATTTTTTTAAAAAAATTAGTTTAAAACAAAAATTGTATTTCAACAAAATTTAATTAAAAAATATTCAAATTGCTTGAGTTACTTTCTAAATGAAATATGTAACATCCCGCAACTAGAAAGAGCTAGAATTAGAAAGAGTCATTTTTGGAAAGAATGAAAAATCTGGAAATTTGACAAAATTAAGTCAAGTATGAGTTTTGGGTTAACTTCAAACGACCATAAATCCTAGCTTAGGATGATTTAGGTGTGCTAAAAGATACCGTAGGAAAGATCTTTGAATTATCTTTCCAACGCCGCCGAGTTTGCGCGCTTTTGAGTTCGTATGAGGGAGATATGCCCATTTGAAGTTGGGTTGTCTAGATAAGGAAAGTCAAAATCGGATTTTAGAAGGGCATTATGGTCTTTTCACCACCCAATTAATTAAGGAAAAATTACTTGGATAGATACCTTTTAATAAATAATTACTGATTTTAGCGATACTTTTTATTTATTACCATTTATAACAATACATAACAATATTATGTTAAATCTGCAATATATATTAAAAGTGAATTATGTATGCAAAATATATGTATTATAACTGTTTTTTTAAATGTGTTATGCTTGCTTGGTAAGAAATAGACACATTGTATTATAAGTGTATTAAAATGTGTGATAAATGTATTATTCATCAATAAAACTTGTATTATATGTGAATAATAAATTGTTCTTTATAATATATATTAAAACTGTATTATAAATGTATTAAAAGTGATCAAGTGAAAAAAAATATTGTTGCTATAGATGGTAAATATTTTTTTAATATAGTATATTTATGTAAGTTTTCCATTAATTAATTTCATTTTTGGTTAATTAAGTTGGGGGTCTAAACTGATTGGATTCAGTTTACGCTTTTGAAAAAACAAGTTAGGATTTTGAGAGAAGAGAAAAGAAGAGGAGAAAAGAGGAGAAGAAGCAAGGAATCACCAAGTTCTTGAAGAATTTCTTGTGGATTTCGTCAAGGGGTGATCCCTACGAGGTATTTGAGATCACATAGCGTTGGGTTAGTTCACCCACACGCCAACCATGATTTATTTTAACGAATTTAGATTCTTGAATGTTTAGAAATTGAGTTCTTGATGGATTTGTTTGAAGTTTCTATTGGGTTCTTGATTGTTGGAGTTGTTGAAGAGTTCTTGATTTTGATTCATGAATTTAGGTGTCGTTTTGAGTAGATTCTTGCATATTTTGATTATGTAGTCGAATCTAAGTGTTTGGGGAAGGACCCAATTGAGTTTAGAGGATTTAGAGTTGAAAAACGAGCAAGAAAAGTCGTCAAACACCTGGGCAGAGGGTGGGGCGCCGCGCCACTCAGAGCACCCCACAAAGTTCTCTGAAGTTAGGCCTCTGGCACGCCACTCAGAGCGCCAGGGACGCCATGTTTTCTACTTCTCCCCCCTTCTTTCCGTACTAGTTCCCTTGAAGCGTACCTATGTTTCCTAGTTGATTCCTACACTCTAAGGTACGTCTAAACAACATGAAATCATTCATAACATGAGATCATGAGCCTTGAATCCATAATTCAATTCAAGGAAAGTTAGGAGTCAAGTTAAGAGAAGTTCATAGATTTTTCAAAAGTCTTTTACAAACGTCTTTACTTTGTTTTAAGGCTTGAGATTTGAGTTGAGTAAAGAGTAAAGATTGAAGTTCATTTCTTCAAAAGAGTATATCGGGACTATGTATATTTACAAAGAGTAAAATGTTTCACATTTAAACAAGAAAGGAAACTTTGATTTCCAAAAGAGCCTTTGAGCTAGTTTTTAGTAAAGAGTAAATGCTTTCACAATTAAGCAAGAGAAGAAACTTTGATTTCCAAGAGGAGCCTTTGAGCTAAGCTTTGAGCAATTATCTCAAACCACAAAAAGAAGTATGTTTTTAAACATAAGAGTTAATATTATATTTTGAGAGTAGTATTGAGCACTGATATTGTAACGACCGGGTTTCGTCGATATAGAAATGCCAACGGGGGAAAAATTGGGGTCGGAAAAACTTTTTTGTAGTACTTGAATTTTCCCAACCTTGTCCAGATTTGGACGAAATCGGAGTCCTTGAGTTGTGGGGAAATCTGGTAACAATCGGGTGGAGTAGTTATAGTTTTGGTTGCATGGGTGATTAGATAACTTGTTAATGAAGCAGTACAACTTTACAGAATTGAATTCAGGCGAGTAGAGCTCCCGAAATCGATCTTAGAGTGAGGGGTATTTTCTAATTGTCGTGGGTTAGAGATGTGTAGTGAAATGGGATTTTGGAATTTCTTCAGTTGACTCTCTGGTTCCATTTGTGCAGCTTTGGCGGGAGTCTAGCCGCTCTGGTGGCGCCGCTACAGCAGGATCAAGGCCACTCTGGCGGGCCAGACGCAACTTAATGTCGTTAATAAACCCCTAAACGACCTTATTTGGATCTTTTCGACTTTTAGAGCTAAGGAACGACCCCCAGGCGATTTCTACTTGTTTTTCACCGTTCTTGAGGCTAAAGGTAAGCTTTTCACTCCCCGAATCCATTTCTCGATCCGTAGAACGTAATAGAATGGGTGAATATTGATGGTAGAAGGTTTTGTTATAGATTCTACGGTGGAAACAACCCTAGTTTGGATGTTTGGGATCATGGATTTGATTTAGGGTTCATAGAATTGTTATAGTTTCGGGTAATTAGCGATTGTTTGTTGATTCCCGTGTTATTATGATTGTTTGTAGACCAAGAACAAGCGGAATGAATCCGGAAAGGGAAGGATCAAGTTTCTTAGGGTTTCAAGCTTGTTTCGAGGTAGGTGATGGTTGTGATTTTATATTTTTGTGATGTATTCTTGTTTTTGCTTTATTATGATACTTGTGTATGTATGAATGTTGCAATGTTGATCACACTTGTTGTAAATGAGATAGATGAATATTCTTGCCATGAAATCATGATGTAAATGTATGATCTTGATGATGTACTTTTGATTATGATTATGGTGTGTGAATGGGATCGGTTGCCACTGTAACAACCCGTATTACGCATATGCTTGTTCTATTCTTGTGATACTTGCCATAGCCTTATAGTATAGGTGAGGGACCATGTTTCTTATAGGATTAGTGTTGGTTTAAACTATCTCGGGAGGTGATGTGATGCCTTGCACGTTTCAGCATGTGTACTGCAAGTTATAACTCCAACGGAAGTATTTAAACTCGAGACAGTAAGGTGGTAATTGAGCTTAAAAGTTGAAAGTTAAGTGCTAAGTTAAGTAAAAGGGGATTAATATTTTAGAAAATGGAATAAAATAAGTGAGTTGCTTGCCTGACTTGACTAAGCTAGTAGGTGACAAGTAGGTGGATCACCTACTTTGACTAATTGACCAGTCCAAAGGACCAAGTAGGTGCATCACATACTTGAGATAAATGGAT
>NW_006239106.1:632385-632607 GCF_000226075.1 Solanum tuberosum
TTATAAGTACAAGGCAGAAGTTCCCACAAGCTACTGCTCACTTTCCTTAATTATTAAGAAACTTTTCTCTTCTTTTTTGGTTTAAGTGTGAAGAGAATTTGAAGTTCTAGAGGAATTCAAGTTATTAGGAGAAGTTGCAGAAATTGAGGTAAGGTGACTGCTCAATTTTCTTCCTCCTTATGTATGAGTTTGAGTGAGAAATTATGGGTGTGCTGTCATAAA
>NW_006239106.1:632866-639249 GCF_000226075.1 Solanum tuberosum
TATTGGTCAGAGGATAAGGTATGTAAGGCTATTCGATTCAATATTCTTTGGCATGAAATCTGATACTTACGATTAATATCAATAAGTGAATTTCCTAAGTTCTATTCCTAGGAAAGGAAACATACTGGCAGCGTACGATACCCAAATAGCTAACAATATTTCCCCCCTCTCCTTAGTGTATAGAATTACTTTATTATATGTTCAGTACTCTATAGTCAATTGAAGTCAATTGTGTCAGTTAAGCTCACAAGTAATGCATTGATGTTACAAAACTTCTTATGTCATTGTTACTGCCTTGAAGTATTATTTTCATGTCTTCTACTACTGGTCTGTAGTTCCAAATATCAAAAATGATTATGACCACCAAAACAACAATCTCATAGATTAAAGAATCTAAATGAAGCAATTTGTATAATTATGGGTGGCAGCCCAGGGGCAAATGCCTAGCATGGGTCAATCCCAATTGGTATATAAGGGTGGAAGCTCAGGGGCGAAAGCCTAGCATGGAACGATCCCAATTGGTATAGAAGGGTGGCAGCTCAGGGGGGAAAGCATAGCATGGGCCGATCCCAATTTGTGGAATTATGAGAACCACTTCCCAGGGGTTAAAATGCCTAGCATGGGTCATCCTCTTCTACCACTGATCAGCTGATCATTCATATCACATGCCTTATAAAGATCATAACACACAGAAAGGTAAAGACAAGAATGTGACATACATGATCCCACAAGACTTAACAAATGTGGTTTTCTATTCTGATTTATGCACACATATATTGATAATTGGTTTCATTCGAACTCTTATTTTATATATGTTATTGCCTTACATATTCAGTATATTTTTTCGTACTAACGTCTCTCGCGGGAGACGCTCCATTTCTTGCCACAGGCACATGTACTTCAGCTAGTAGACCTTCTCAATAGGAGCACACGACACTCAGTTACTTTTTGTGAGCTCCAAGTTGATTCGGAGCTTTACTAAGTCCTTGGTACATTTTGGTATTGTATCGTAGTTAAGGGTAAGACGGGGTCTGTCCCGACCTACTCTAAGGTTTTCTATCTTTTAGAGGCTTTGTAGACTAATGTATATGGTTCAAGTGTGTCTTAACAAGTTGTGGCCTCAACGACCAAGTATTTTATATAAGTTTTGGGTCCACTTATGTTGGTTATCTCGGGCCTTTAGGGCATCGGGTGCCTGTCCGTCTTAATGGGATTTGAGGCGTGACAAAAGTGGTATCAGAGCAGGTCATCCTAGGATGTCTACAAAGCCGTGTTTGGGTAGAGTCTTGCTTATGGATGTGTTGTGCACTACATTTATAGACAAGAGGCTACGGGACATGTAGGAGTTGTCTCTTTTCTTTCATTTCTTAGATCGTGCGATAGAACCAATGTTGTAGGTGAATCATATCTAATTTCTAAATTGTTTTATTATAGCAAAGATGTCGGGTACGAGAAGGAGCAAAAGTACAGGTAAACAAGTAGATGTGGTTGCCCAAGAAGGGACCAGCCAAGCACCACCTAGGCATGCTGAACATAGCGGGGCTCACAATGAGTCTCTATCACAGACTTCCCCGACCCCTCTATCTCCATAAGATCTAAGGAGGGAAGCTGCACCTCAAGAACCCCCTATTAATGCTACCGAGCAAGATTTGAAGAATGCAATCCAATTGTTGACTCGTATAGTTGCTGGTCATGGCCAACGACAAGAAGGTCCAGTTGCAGGTACTAGTGGTGTAGATAGAGCAGCTGGCATGCAGATACATGTTTTCCTTAATTTGGACCCTCCATCATTCACCGGGTCAGATCCTAATGAAGATCCACAAGACTTTATAGATCAAATCCAACGCACTTTTGATATTATGCATGTAAGTGGTAAAGAAGCGCTCGAGCTAGCAGCATATAGATTAAAGGGTGTGGCTATATTGTGATATGAAACTTGAAAGCAATCTAGGGGAACATATGCATCTTCAGCTACATGGAAAGAGTTCAAAAAGGTATTCCTTGACCATTACTTGCCATTGGAGATTCGAGAGGCCCATACAGATCGGTTCTTAAATCTCCACCAAGGAAGTATGAGCGTGAGAGAGTACAATCTAAAATTTAATTCCTTGTCCAGGTATGCTCCTAGTGTAGTAGCTACTATGGAGGATAGAGTTCATTGATATGTGGATAGATTAGATTCATATCTGGTTAGAGATTGTACCATTGCTTCATTGAATAAAGATATGGATATAGCAAGGATGCAAGCTTTTGCGCAAAAGTTGAAGGATCAAAGGCAAAGAAGAAGGACGCAAGAGTCAGAAACAGTGCATTCTAAGAGGGCCAGATCCATGGGGCAGTTTACACCATCCCAAGGTGAGTTTAGGCCTCGGTTCTTTAACAGACCACCTAGGCCATCATTTTTCTACTCTACAGCTAGTGCTCTACCACAGTTTCAAGGGTTTAGGGGCAATTAGTTTGGGCAAAGAAGTGAAAGCCAAGGTTCACAAATAGCGGGTCATCCAGAGCAGGGAAGTACGAGCCAATCAAGGCCTCCTTGACAACCTTGTAAGCAATGTGGAAGAAATCATCTAGGTGTGTGTAGGTTTGGGACAGATGTTTGTTTTGGGTGTGATATATCGGGGAATATGATGAGAAACTGCTCTCATAGGGGCATGGGTGGTGTTGCACAACCTATTAGATCAGTTGATGCATCTTTCTCATCAACACCTTCTTTAGGCAGGGGACTACAAATGCCTACTGGTCATGGTAGAGAAGCTAGGGGAGCAGCTAGTTCTAGTGGAGTTTAGAATCGCACATATGCTCTTGGGGGTCGACAAAATTTAGAAGCCTCGCCGGATGTGGTTACATGTACATTGTCCATCTTTTCACATATTGTATATGTATTAATTGATCCGGGGTCTACACTATCATATGTTACTCCATTGATTGCTGAAAAGTTCAAAAGAACAAAATTATTAGTGAAGCCATTTGAAGTGTCTACACCGATTGGTGAGTCTATTATAGCTAGAAGGGTTTATCGTAATTGCATTGTAACTATTTGTGATCGTGATACATTGGCTGACCTTGTTGATCTAGAAATGGTGGATTTTGATGTTATAATGGGTATGGATTGGTTAGCTTCTTGTTATGCCACGGTAGATTGCCGAACGAAGACGGTGCATTTCCATTTTCCAAAAGAGGTCGTCCTTGAATAGAAAGGGAATATTGGGACACCAAGAGGTAAATTTATTTCTTGTCTTAAAGTAAAGAAGATGATGTCCAAAGGATACATATGCCATCTAGTGAGAGTGAAAAATATAAATACGGAGCCACCAACTCTTCAATCCATTCCAGTGGTAAATGAATTTCCCGATGTATTTTCTGAAGATCTTTCGGGTTTTCCCCCAGAATGAGAAGTAAAGTTTGGTATTGATGTGATTCCAAATACTTAACCTATCTCCATCCCTGCATATAGAATGGCTCCGACAGAATTACGGGAGTTGAAAGAGCAATTAAAAGACTTATTAGAAAAAGGATTCATAAGGCCTAGTATGTCCCATGGGGGGCACCAGTTTTATTTGTACGCAAGAAAGATGGCTCGTTAAGAATGTGTATCGACTACCGGCAGTTGAATAAGGTAACGATTAAGAACAAATATTCCCTTCCTAGAATTGATGATTTGTTTGATCAGTTACAAGGTGCTAAGTGTTTTTCAAAGATCGACTTGAGGTCGGAGTATCACCAAGTAAGGGTCACAGACAAAGATATACCCAAGACAGCTTTCCGAACACGGTATGGTCATTTTGAGTTTTTAGTCATGTTATTCGGGCTAACAAATGCACCAGCAGCTTTTATGGATATGATGAATAGGGTGTTCAAGCCATTTTTAGATGTGTTCATGATAGTATTCATAGATGACATTTTGGTGTATTCAAGATCTGAAGAGAACCATAGTAATCACCTGCGACAGGTTTTACAAATTCTTCGTGATCGTAAGTTGTATGCAAAGTTCTCTAAATGTGAGTTCTAGTTGAAATCTGTGGCATTCTTACGTCATATTGTATCCAATGAAGGAATAAGGGTTGATAACCAGAAGATAGAAGCCGTAGAAAAACTGGCCAAGACCTACAACGCCTACGGAGATCCGTAGTTTTCTTGGTATTGGCAGGTTATTACAGAAGGTGCGTTGAAGGATTCTCTTCCATTGTTGCACCCTTAACAAAGCTAACACACAAAGAAACCAAGTTTCAGTGGAGTGATGAATGTGAAAGAAGCTTCCAATAGCTGAAGAATAAATTAACTTCTACACATATATTGGTACTTCCAGAAGGCATGGAAGGTTATGCAGTGTATTGTGATGCTTCGGGAGTGGGCTTAGGTTGTGTATTGATGTAGCATTGTAAAATAATAGCTTATGGCTCAAGGCAGCTGCGGCCACATGAGAAGAATTATGCAACCCATGATCTAGAGTTAGCAGCAGTTGTGTTTGCTTTGAAGATATGACGCCACTACTTGTATGGAGTTCATGTTGACATATACACTGATCACAAGAGTTTGCAATATATATTTAAGCAAAAGGACCTAAATCTGAGGCAGCGAAGATGGCTGGAGCTATTAAAAGATTATGACATTGATATTTTGTATCATCTTGATAAAGCCAATATAGTAGCTGATGCTTTAAGATGTAAGATAATGGCAAGCACTTATGGGCAGTCTATGGAAAGACAATGAATAACTAAGGATCTATGCCAACTAGCTAGCTTGGGGGTTCACCTTCTTGAATCTCCAGACGAAGGGGTTGTTGTGCAAAATGTGGCAGAATCCTCATTAGTAGCGGAAGTGAAAGAGAAGCAGTACACTGATCCTATTCTAATACAGCTTAAGGAGAATGTACAACAGGGTATGATAAAGAAATTTGAGCTTACGCAAGAGGGAGTACTTCGGTGTCAAAACAGATTGTGTGTATCTAACGTAGATGAATTGAGAAAGAGGATTATGATGGAATCACATCATTCGAGATATTCTGTCCATCTGGGGTCAACAAAAATGTATCATGACTTGAAAGAAATGTATTGGTTGGGGGGACATGAAGAAGAATATTTAGAAATTCATGGCTCAATGTTCAAATTGTCAACAAGTAAAAGTAGAGCACCAAAAGCCCGAAGGTTATATGCAGTGTATAGAACTTCCAATTTGGAAGTGGGACATGATCAACATGGATTTTGTCATTGGTTTGCCTCGCTTATTTCAAAAGTTTTACTCCATATGGGTAATAGTTGATAGACTCACCAAAGCAACGCACTTCTTGTTGGTGAAAACTACTTATACAGTTGAAGAGTATGCAAGGTTGTATATTAAAGAGATAGTTCGACTACATGGAGTGCCAATCTCTATAATATCTGATAGAGGAGTTTAATTCACTATAAATTTTTGGAAGTCATTTTAGAAGAGTTTTGGGAACACAAGTGAATTTAAGTACAACCTTTCACCCCCAAATAGATGGTCAGGCAGAGCGTACCAAACACTTGAGGATATGCTGTGAGCTTGTGTATTAGATTTAAAGGGTAGCTGGGATGATCATCTACCGCTTATTGACTTCGCTTATAACAATAGCTACCATTCAAGTATTAAAATGGCACCTTATGAAGCTTTATCTGGTAGAAAATGTAGATCCCCAGTTGGCTGGTTCGAAACAGGTGAAACTGCCTTATTTGGGACAGACCTTGTTCATCAAGCTATGGAAAAATTCAAAGTGATACAGCAGTGGCTAGAAACAGCTCAAAGTCGACATAAATCATATGCGGATGCTAGAAAGAGGGGACTAGAATTTTCTATAGGGGATTGGGTGTTCTTGAAGGTGTCACCAATGAAAGGGGTAATGAGGTTTGGTAAAAGAGGAAAGTTGAGTCCACGTTATATAAGGCCATATAAGATTATCTGAAGAATTGGCCAACTGGCGTATGAGTTAGAGCTACCTCAAAAGCTTTCAACCGTTCATCCGATGTTTCACGTCTCAATGCTACGAAAGTGTATAGGTGACCCATCTCGTATTAATCCTACTGAAGATGTACAGGTTACGAAAGATCTCACTTATGAAGAAGTACCCATTGTTGTTCTGGATTGACAAGTAAAGAAGTTAATAAATAAAGAAGTAACTTCTGTAAAAGTCTTATGGAGGAACCAACAAATAGAAGAAGTTACATGGGAAGCGGAAGAAGAAATGAAATTAAAGTATCCTCATCTCTTCTAGACCGATGAGAAAGATGAAAATGTTGAGTTGAGGCGTTAACAAGTAAGTATACGTCTATAAGTTCAATGTGATTAATAGTAGTACTAACTTAGGCTTAAACTTGTTTGGGCTGGATAACCATGCTAACATTCGAGGACGAATATTTTAAGGG
>NW_006239106.1:639345-639521 GCF_000226075.1 Solanum tuberosum
GACATAGCCTTATAGTATAGGTGAGGGACCATGTTTCTTATATGATTAGTGTTGGTTTAAACTATCTCGGAAGGTGATGTGATGCCTTGCATGTTTCAGCATGTGTACTATAGGTTATAACTCCAACGGAAGTATTTAAACTCAAGACGGTAAGGTGGTAATTGAGCTTAAAGTTG
>NW_006239106.1:639550-640189 GCF_000226075.1 Solanum tuberosum
GATTAATATTTAGAAAATGGAATAAAATAAGTGAGTTGCTTGCTTGACTTGACTAAGCTAGTAGGTGACAAGTAGGTGCATCGTCTACTTTGACTAATTAACCAGTCCAAAGTACCAAGTAGGTGCATCACCTACTTGAGATATATGAATCTAGTTAAAAAGGCCAAGGTTTATGGATTAGATTTGGGCCTATGCCAGTGGACTCACTTGAGGCCCAAACTAAGTTAATAAATGAAATGAAATTAAAGCCCAGCAGCCAAATTTGCCAAGGCCCAATTTATTTAAGCCCAAGTGAAAGCAAGTAGGTCCATCACCTAGTTTGACCTTTTGACCTACTTGACCAATTAGTGGCTGAAAATAGACTAAAAAGGGAGGTTCTAAATGATATTCTTAAAGGTGAATAAAGCTCAATATAAGATATATTGGCTGCTATTTTTACTCATTTTAACACACAATATTGACAATTAACTCCATCTCTCTCTCTCTCTCTCTCTCTCTCTCTCTTTTCTCTTAAGGATTAAAACAACATCCTTAAAGTTCCTTCTAGGGTTCTTAAAGAAACCCTAATATCTGCAAACCAAGGTAAGAGAAACACTTATGGATTTAGCTTAATTCTCCCATGGAAGACTAGAAAACATG
>NW_006239106.1:640201-650497 GCF_000226075.1 Solanum tuberosum
GTAGAAGGCAGAAGTTCCCACAAGCTACTGCTCACTTTCCTTAATTATTAAGAAACTTTTCTCTTCCTTTTTGGTTTAAGTGTGAAGAGAATTTGAAGTTCTAGAGGAATTCAAAGGTTATAAGGAGAAAGTTGCAAAAATTGAGGTAAGGTGACTGCTCTATTTTCTTCCTCTTTATGTATGAGTTTGAGTGAGGAATTATGGGTGTGCTATTATAAAGAACTCAAGGGGGTGGTGAGTTCAATAATTGGTTGTATGATAAAGAATATTTGAGGTTGTTTTATGTGTATTGTTGTTGGTGCAACTTGGGTAATCTTGGAAAAGGATATATAATGTATGTATTGGGCAAATAAGGACGGTGTGGTAATACACATTATTTTAAGGGTTGTATGGGCTCATTATCCGTCAAAGTTAGCTACTGTTTTACGAGGCTCACGGTGTGATAGCTGCTAATTTTAGTTTATCATGACTTATATTGTAGATTAAAACCTCAAAGGGGAGGCTGAATTTTGATATTTATATTGGTCAGAGGATAAGGTATGTAAGGCTATTCGATTCAATATTCTTTCCCATGAAATATGATAAGTACCATTAATATCAATAAGTGAATTTCCTAAGTTTTATTCCTAGTAAAGGAAACATAGTGGCAGCGTACGATCTCCAAATAGCTAACAATATTTCCCCTCTCTCCTTAGTGTATAGAATTACTTCATTATATGTTCACTACTCTATACTTGTGTAATTATCCAGCTCTGTGCTGGTATAGAAATGGTATTTGCAAAAGCAAGTTTGGTGAATCTTCCTCTTAGTCAGTTGAAGTCAATTGTGTCAGTTAAGCTCACAAGTAATGCATTGATGTTACATAGCTCCTTATGTCATTGTTACTGCCTTGAAGTATTATTTTCATGTCTTCTACTACTGGTCCGTAGTTCCAAATATAAAAAATGATTATGATTACCAAAACAGCAATCTCAAATATTAAATAATCTAAATGAAGCAATCTGTATAATTATGGGTGGCAGCCCAAGGGAAAATGCCTAGCATGGGTCGATCCTAATTGGTATATAAGGGTGGCAGCTCATGGGTGAAACCGTAGCATGGGCCGATCCCAATTTGTGGAATTATGACGACCACATCCCAGGGGTTAAAATGCCTAGCATGGGTCATCCTCTTCTACCACTGATCAGCTGGTATTTCGTATCACATGCCTTATAAAGATCATAACACATAGAAAGGTAAAGACAAGAATGTGACATCTATGATCCCACAAGACTTAACAAAGGTAGTCTTCTGTTTTGATTTATGCACACATATATTGATACTTGGTTTCATTCGAACTCTTATTTTATATATGTTATTGCTTACATACTTAGTACATTTTTTCGTATTGACGTCCCTCGCGGGGGACGCTGCATTTCATGTTGTAGGCATATGTACTCCAGCTAGTAGACCTCCTCAATAAGAGCACACGACACTCAGTTACTTTTGGTGAGCTCCAGGTTGATTCCGAGCTTTACTGAGTCCTTGGTACATTTTGGTATTGTATCGTAGTTAAGGGTAAGGCGGGGTCTGTCCCGACCTACTCTAAGGTTTTCTAGCTTTTAAAAGCTTTGTAGACTAATGTATATGGTTCAAGTGTGTCTTAATAAGTTGTGGCGTTAACGACCAAGTCTTGTATATAAGTTTTGGGTCTACTTATGTGGGTTCTCTCAGGCCTTTAGGGTATCGGGTGCCTGTCCGTGTTAATGGGATTTGAGGCATGACAACCACATTCCGACATAACTAACTTGGATCAATTTTCACGTTCTGGCATAAAAATGGGATCAGTTACCACGTTTCGGTATACATATGGGATCGATTGCCACGTTCCGGCATCCTAACTGTTTAGGTTTGGGTTCCGTGAGTAGACCAATGATTTGTGATAAATGTATATTGATGAGAATGTTGATATATGTGCATGTGATTGTAATGTTGTTTGACTTGTTTATGTTGCACTAGTAAGATAGTCGCGTGATCCTACTAGTACATTGTGGTTGGGTGCTGATTCTGCACTTGCTCTAATTTTTATTGAGTACAGGGCATCTTCACGTGACTACTGACAGACCTCGCTTAGAAGATCAGTGATTGTCGCTTCGAATTCAAGGGTGAGCCAATTCTTCCAGGCTGCCATGGGATTCTCTTTCGTCTATGTCTATCATTTCCGAACTTAGATATTTGTTCTAATTAGTTGATTAGTTCATCAGTTGGGGATTTATCGCTTCTTGTTTAGACTTGGATCATTTGTTTAGATGTTTTGGTACATTGACTTTCAGGTTCTAGGTATTTAATTTCCGCATTTGTTAGTTAATTAACTTGCTTCCATAACTTAATTGTCTTAGTATTGTTTAAGTTGCTTAGTTTGGTTGTAGTAGTGGTTCTCCTACCGGATGGTTAGTGTGGGTGCCAATCACGACTGTCTGGGTCGTGACAAAGTTGGTATCAGAGCCTAGGTTCATTGATCTCAATGTACCGAAACGAGTCTAATAGAGTCTTGCGGAACGATACATGGATGCCTTTACTTTTATTCTAGTGGCTACAGGACTTTAGGAAATCTTTTTTTTTCCTCTTGTCTCCTTTCATGTTATGACTTGATTCAAATTGGTATCTAACCTCCTTCACTCTTCTGCTCGCAGATGGTTAATACTAGGTATAACAGTGTTAGGCTCGTAGCTCCTGCCAATGCTTCAGCTGATGAATCTGTAGCAAAAGGTCGCGGTTGAGGTAGAGGAAGAGCTAGGGGCAAAGGCCGTGAAAGGGTAGCGCATGCTAAAAATGAGGTACATGTTAAGAATGTGCATGTGAATAAGGACCCTCATACGCATAATGAGAAGATAGAGGAGAATGTGGATGTCGAGGATGTTCAATAGATTGGACAAGAGGAAGCGGTGCAGGATGAAAATGCAGGCGTTCCTCCTTTGGATCCGGTGTTAGCTCAACAGATCATGTCCTTTTTGAAGGTGTTCGCTGGTCCTGGAGTGCTTCCATCTGCCCAACCAACTCAAGCTCTCGCTAATCCCCCTATTGATAGCACTGCCCCCAAGACAGGTGGAATGGAAGGTAATGATGCTTTCTTCCGTCCTCTGTTGGGTTCTGTTATGACTAGGAACGAGCATGATATGTTGACTAAGTTTCTGAAGCTTAAGCCTCCGGTATTTCTTGGTTTTGAGACTGAAGATGCTTATGAGTTTATCTTAGACTGTTATGAGAGGCCGCATAAATTGGGCATTGTTCACCAACATGGGGTTGAGTTCGTATATTTCCAACTTCAAGGTGAGGCCAAGCAGTGGTGGAGAGCTTATATGGAGTGCAGATCCTCTACTTTACCTCCACTTACTTGGACCCAATTTCATATTCTATTTCTAGAAAAGTATGTGCCCAGAACTTTGAGGGATCGCAAGAAGGATGAATTTATGGCTTTAGAGCAATGTGGTATGTCTGTGGCTGCTTATGAGGCCAAGTTCCATGTTTTATCCAGTTATGCTACGCAATTGGTTACTACTGAAGAGGAGAGGATCCAGTTGTTTATTAGAGGTTTGAATTCTGGTTGCAAGTATTAACTGTTCATATGAATTCTGCAGGAAGGAGTTTTAATGAGGTGTAGACTATGTTAAGAAAGTGGAGGGGGTGAGGCGAGACGGTCAAGCTAAGGCTTGGGCAAAAAGAACAAAGAATTTCGATAACTTTCAAGGCTCTTACTCTAAGGGGTCTGGAAGGCCAACACTTGCAGCCAAGCCAATTCAGTCTGCTATGCCCGCCTCTACAGGTAACTATTCGGGAACCCCATCTCATAATTTTTAGGATAGTCAGAGTGTCGTTTCTTCGATGGGCAGCAGACCATTTTTTGATCGTACCCATCTCATAATTTTCAGGATAGTCAGAGTGTCGTGCCTTCGACGGGCAGCAAACCATCTTTTGATCGTACTTGCTACAACTGTGGTGAACCTAGGCATATGAGGAGAGATTGTCCCCATCCACGTGTGTTAGATTCCGCGCAACAGCAGTCTAGAGAAGTGGTACCCACGGGGAACGGTAATAATGGTAGAGGACGTCCACAAGGTGGGCGAGGAGGTAATCAGCGAGGCCGTGGAGGTAGAGGAAATGGTAATGGTAATGGAGGTAGGGGTAACGCGCAACCAGGCAGGGAAGTGACTGTTTACATCCCTACTTTATTCAAATAGAGCGAAACGTCTTGTGATTCAAAAAATAATCAATTAATTCAATTTTAAAAGAATTTTAAGAATAAACGAATTTTAAATGAGTCGCCACCTAATTTTAGGAAAAACTAGGAAACCAATTAAAAATGTCTACGAAACCATTAGATTCTAGGTAAGGGGTTCAAGTCATTCTGAAGGAAAGGTGTTAGGCAGCTTTCAAAATCCACAATTGTGGGTCCCGACTAAATTCATTTTTTCAAATTGAAAAGGAGATAAAAATAAATATACAAGTATAATAAACAAGTAATTTACACAAATAATAAAATAAACAATAATAAGAAACGACCTAAGCTTGCCTAGCGTCACTAATATACACAATAATAAATAACAATTATAATTCGAACTCCGTTTGAATAGCTTTAATGGGAAGCAACTCTGGGTACATATAAAGACACTTAGTAAAAGTGTTAGTACTAAATAAATATGAATAAAAATAACCAAATTAAATAATAACTAAAAAATAAAAATCCTTCTTATTAACATGGGAGGCCTTGGAAAGCGACGGTAATTTCTTCATCGGCCAATTTTAACATAGAAAATATATAAACTTAAACTAAATTTCCGTCTTTTAATATTGGGGAGGCCTCGAAAATCGACGGAGAAATTTTTTCATTGGCTAATTTAACATTTACTACTAGAGATCAATTTAACAAAGAACCAAAAGAAACAAAAAATAATAATTAAGATAACAAATAGTCTAAATTGATCCTAAATGTGGTTCTAACATTTTTAACAAAAGTTTTGCAAATATTTTCTATTAAATTAACGACAAATTACAGTGAGCAAAGAGCATGGACATTCATCAACAATAATATATTAAAATAATGAAGATTCGAAGCAACATTGATAGCCACCAAATGTAGGCAGCAACAAACAAAACTTATATATCCACCGTAACAAATAATAATAATAATAATAAAAACGATAAAAAGTAATAATAACTAAACAATAATAACAATCATAATAATAGAATAATAATAAAAAGCAACAACAGTAATATATACCATTTAACAAATAGTAAACTTTAACATACGATACATTTATCAAATAAAACAAAACGAAACACATAAGTGTACTCATCCAAACAACATAACAACATAACAACAATAAAATTAGTCTAATAAAAAATAGAATATCAAAGGTGGTGATTCCATCAAAAATCCAAAATTTCTCGAAATTATAAAAAATGAATAACATGAACCATAAGAACCACAGTATCACAAAACAAACATAGAAATAATATAAAAAGGAAGCAACACAGTCATTAAAAAAAAATAAAAAAAAATACTATAGCATCCTAAAACAAAACCAAACAAATTTGTAAGAAATTAGAACTAAAATAGGAAACAATAGTGATATTATTGGAGTTCCAAACCTCCGTTGGCAATCCTATTTTCGGATTTCACCGGAACGAAGCTATTGTTGTCATTGTTGGTTGGAGTTTATTGGAACTTGAAGCTCTAGTTCTCCGGAATGTGCAGATTTGAACACCTACAAAACAAACAAAATATCGCAAAAGGAGAAAGGGGAAGGGACTAGCGATGTCTTGAGCCTGCTTTGCTCTGGTTCATTGGAGTTTGAAACTCCTCACCGAAGTTGCTACTGGTGAGTCACGAGTTTAGCTCGCTTGAACTTGGAAAAGAGGAGAAATGAGGTTTTGTTCGGGTTCTGGGGTTTTAGCCGGAGATCTGGTTGTGAGCTTCAAGCTCGATGGCTTGTTGGTTTCAGGCAGGTATTTGGATGTTGCCGGAGTGGCGTCTGGCGGTCGTTTTAATTTCTGGTGGGTTTTTCGCCAAAAAAGATGAAAAACGAGTGGGGTTTTGGGTGGCGGCTATGAGAGCATATAGGAGGAGAGAAAGTTTAGGTTCTTCCCTTTAGAAAAAGTTCCTCCTAACCTAAATATTTTCCACCACCTTTATTTTTTAACCTAATCAAACTTATATAGGAAATAATTTTACAATGAGCTCAAAGTGTGGGCTTGAGATTATGACCCGAAATTATTGATTAAATAAAATATCTTTGTATATAATTATTATTCTAATTTAACAGTATTTCTAGACTGTGCTAAAAACGTCAAAATTGATATTAATAAAAGTAATTAATAAAATGAATATTAAAAAATGTAATGAGCGTAACTCATGATGTGTAAAACAATGCAATATAACAGAAATAATTATTTAATTAAAATGAACAAATATTTGAACGTATTCAACCGGCTGTGACAAAAAGTAATGTAATTAAAATTAACTGATAAAAACTCTAAACTTTTGATAAATAAGGATAAATATTGATAAACTTATTTAAAATTATAAAAAGTGTATTTTGAACTATTGAATTAATAAAAGTTAAAAGTTAAGAATCTTGAAAATGTTAGGCCAAATTTTGGTGTCAACAGTGGCTCGTCAAGATGATAGAGCTCAATGTTATACTTTCCCTGGCAAAAATGAGGCGAAGGCGTCCGATACGGTGATCACAGGTACTATTCTTGTCTGTGACTGGATGGCTAATGTATTATTCAATCCGGGTTCTACTTATTCGTATGTATCTGTGAGATTTGCCTCTAATTTTGAGATGATTTGTGATATACTTGATGCCCCAATTCGTGTTTCTACCCCTGTTGGAGAGTCAATCATAGTCACCCATGTCTATCGTGCTTGTCCTATTGTGTTTATGGGTTTTCAGACTTGGGCTGATTTGGTGATTTTGGATATGATTGACTTTGACATAATCTTAGGCAGGACTTGGTTGTCCCCCTATTACGCTGTGCTTAATTGTAATACTAAGTCTGTAACTCTAGAAATTCTGGGAAGGGAAAAATTAGAGTGGGAAGGGGTGTACAAGCCTAAGCAAGCTAAGATTATATCCTCCATTCGGGCTAGTAAATTAGTAGAGCAGGGTTGTTTGGCTTATTTGGCTCATGTTAGGGATGTTGAGATTGAGGCTCCATCCATTGGGTCTATTCCTATGGTGTCTAAATTTAGTGAAGTGTTTCCTAATGACTTGCCTGGTATGCCTCCGAATAGAGATATATTTTTGCATTGATTTGGAGCCTGGTACTCGCCCCATTTCTATCCCTCCATATTGTATGGCTCTGACAGAATTAAGAGAGCTTAAGGCTCAAATCCAAGAGCTCCTTGATAAGGGATTTATTCGCCCTAGTGCTTCCCCATGGGGTGCTCTAATTTTGTTTGTTAAGAAGAAGGATGGTAGTATGAGAATGTGTATAGACTACCGGTAGTTAAATAGGGTCATTATTCGGAATAGGTACCCCTTGCCGAGAATAGATGATCTTTTTGACCAATTGCAAGGTGTAATGGTAGATCTTTCAAAAGATTGAATCGGTTAGGGATTGGGTTAGGCCTGGCTCTGTGACGGAGGTTAGGAGTTTTGTGGGACTCGCTAGCTATTATCGTCAATTTGTTAAGAATTTTGCTTCAATTGCTACTCACTTGACCAATTTGACCAAAAAGAAGATATCATTTGAATGGACTGAAAAATGTGAGGAGAGCTTTCAAAAGCTCAAGACTCTCTTGACCACCGCGCCCATTCTAGCATTACCGGTGGAAGGTAAGGACTTTATAGTTTATTATGATGCTTCTCATTCTGGATTGGGCGCTGTGTTAATGCAGGATAAGAATGTTATAGCCTATGCGTCGGGTCAATTGAAAGTGCATGAGAGAAATTATCCAACCCATGATTTGGAGTTGGCGGCGATAGTATTTGCTCTTAAGATCTGGCAGCATTATCTTTATGGTGTTAAGTGCGAAGTGTTTACTGATCATCGTAGTTTGCAGCATGTGTTCACTCAAAAGGATCTGAATTTGAGACAACGAAGATGGATGGAGTTACTCAAGGATTATGATGTGATCATTCAATACCATCCGGGTAAGGCAAATGTTGTGGCAGACGCTTTGAGTCGAAAGGCAGTAAGTATGGGTAGCTTAGCTTACTTGAGTGTAGCCAAGCGACCCTTGGCCGAAGAAATTCAGACCTTAGAGTCTAAGTTCATGCAGTTGGGCATCTCTGAAAGAGGCGGGGTGTTAGCTAGCATTGAAGTTAAGGCCACATTCATTGAGGAGATCAAGGCCAAACAATTTGAGAATTAAAATTTAAACGTACTCAAAGAGAAAATGGCGAATGGTAAGGCACAAGAGACCACTCTTGATGCGGATGGTGTACTTAGTGTTAAGGGGAGAATTTGTGTTCCTTGAGTTGATGACTTGATTAAAAAATTATTGGCGGAATCTCATGGTTTGCGATATTCTATTCATCCGGATGTGACCAAGTTGTATAGAGATCAGAAATGAATTTATTGGTGGGCGGGCATGAAGAAAGACATAGTGGAGTTTGTGGCTAAGTGTCAAAATTATCAACAAGTGAAATATGAACATCAAAGGCCTGCAGGTTTACTTCAAAGAATGTCAATTCCGGAGTGAAAGTGGGAAATAATAGCTATGGATTTTGTGGTTGGTCTTCCCAAAACTTTGGGGAAGTTTGATTCTATTTAGGTAGTGTTTGATAGATTGACCAAGTCAGCCCATTTTATTCCGGTAAGAACAGATTATAATGCTGAACAATTGGTTAAGGTGTATGTGAAAGAGACAATGAGGTAGCATTTTTTGTCCCTTTCTATCATCTCAGATCGTGGTACCCAATTCACTTCCAAGTTTTAGAGGAAATTGCATGATGAGTTGGGCACACAACTCACTTTTAGTACAACCTTTCATCCACAGACGGATGGACAATCTGAGAGGACTATTCAAGTATTGAAAGACATGTTGATGGCATGTGTGATTGATTTTGGAGGGCATTGGGATAAATTCATACCTTTGTGTGAGTTCTCCTATAATAATAGTTATCACTCCAGCATTGATATGGCACCATTTGAGGCACTATATGAGGAGGAACCGATTGCTATTCTTGATCGTGATGTGCGTAAGTTGAGAACCAAGGATATTAAGTCTGTGAAAGTTCAATGGAAGCATCGTCCAGTTGAGGAAGCTACTTGGGAAATTGAGAGGGACATGCGAGACAAGTATCCTCAATTATTCGTCGAATCAAGTACTACTTCATTCTTTCCTTAGCCTACTTTCCCAAAGTTTAGTCACTCGGGGACGAGTGATGCGTAAATTGGTATCTATTATAACGACCGGGTTTCGTCGTTATAGAAATGCCAACGAGAGAAAAATTGGGGCCAGAAAAACTTTTTTGTAGTACTTGAATTTTCCCAACCTTTTTCAGATTTGGACGAAATTGGATTCCTTGAGGTGTGGGGAAATCTGGTAACAATCGGGTGGAGTAGTTATAGTTTTGGTTGCATGAGTGGTTAGATAACTTGTTAAGGAATTCGTACAACTTTACGGAATCAAATTCGAGAGAGTAAAACTCCCGGAATCGATCTTAGCGTGAGGGGTATTTTCTGATCGTCGTGGGTTAGAGATGTGTAGTGAAATGGGATTTTGGAATTTCTTCAGTTGACTCTCTGGTTCCGTTTGTGCCGCTTTGGCGGGAGTCTGGCCGCTCTAGCGGGGCCACTACAGCGGGATATGGGGCGTTGTGTCAGGTACGACAAGACTTAAAATCGTAGAAAGGATGGATAGTTTACTGGCTCGAAAATGCCGCTCTGGTAGGACTTGATGTTGCTCTGGCGCCGCCGCTACAGCGGGATAAGGGCCGTTGTGGCGGGCCAAACGTGACTTAATGTCGTTAATAAACCCCTAAACAACCTTATTTGGCACTTTTCGACTTTTAGAGCTAAGGAACGACCCCCAGGCGATTTCTACTCATTTTTCATCATTTTTGAGGCTAAAGGTAAGCTTTTCACTCCCCGAATCAGTTTCTCGATACGTAGAACGTAATAGAATGGGTGAATATTGATGGGGGAAGGTTTGTTATAGATTCTATGGTGGAAACAACCCTAGTTTGGATGTTTGGGATAATGGGTTTGATCTAGGGTTCATAGAATTGTTATAATTTTGGGTAATTAGCGATTGCTTGTTGATTCCCATGTTATTGTGATTGTTTGTAGATCAAGAACAAGCAA